>NC_141036.1:48950000-49132500 GCF_052040795.2 Danio rerio
GCTTGTTTGTTTTTAAAATTCATAATAATGACAAAAAATACTAATTTGTGCATTTCCTGACTTCCTGGTGCAGCCAAGCTGCCGTTGTAGCTGGTGTATTCTGGGAAATTTTCTTACCCCTTGGTTTCGAGTGTGGTCCTGAAAAATCTTCGTTTCAACCCCTTAACACTATGCCTTTAGGCTAAAAAGAATTACAACACCCCTACTCCTTCACGTGAACGCACAAAATGAAGGGTAAGGGCAAGGACTAAGGGGTAGAATTGAGATTAGGCCTCAGTTTCATTCATTTTGTTTATATTAACATTTACTTTTTTTCAATATAAAATAGTGACAAAAAAGCCTTAACATGAGTGTCTTTGACAAATAAACAGATGTTCCTGAATGAATCAGCATTTCTGAACGATTCTGTTGAATGAATGATTCAATCACTCACTCAGTGTTTTCATTCTTTAGCTAATCAGCTTTTCTGAATGTATCAGTATAATGATTAATACATTCATGCAAACTTGCATGGTGGCGCAGTGGGTGGCACTGTTGCCTCAGAGCAAGAAGGTCACTGGTTCGATTCTCGGCTGGGTCAGTTAGCATTTCTGTGTGAAGTTTGCACATGAAGGGTGTGTACAGTGTTTTGTAGGTTGTAGGATGCTAGGCTACCAACATTGCTGTCACTCTAAAACAAGTTTTATTTATAGAAAAATTTACAAAGCATATGGAATAAATCACTGTCATAAATATTTTGTGCATAAATAAAATTCACGCATACGGAATTATAAAATCGTAAAGGAAAACGGAATGTACTCGTAATTTTACAAGGGTACAATTCCAAAATCTGCGATTAGAACAGACACAGATATTATAGTTAAGTGTTCAGTGATTCACTCATACTGCGCTCGCTGCCTGTAATGTTAACTTACATTATGCTAGCTCACTATCCTCGGCCCATCCTTTTTTTTGTAAAATGTCCAAGAAACACAGTGAAAATGGACCTCATTAAGTCTCATCCTTTATTACAGCTCATGACGGACATTTCTCAAAGAGGGAATACCAAAACTCTTACCTGATCGATGACTCTCGCCTGTGACAGTGGTGACGTAATTTTGACAGTGGAGTGTCGCTGTTGATTCGTACTCGTAATCAGGACTTTGTGTCCGTGGTAAAACAGTGTTTCGTTAAAGTACACCCATCGTAAATTTATTAGTTATATACAAACAAAGAAAATGTCGTAACTGTGTCTGTTCTAATTGCAGATTTTGGAATTGTAATTGGAAATTACGAGTACGTTCCGTTTTCCTTTACGATTTTATCATTACGGATGCGTGAATTTTATTTACGCACAAAATATATATGACAGTGATTTTATTCCATAAAGCACTGCAGTTTTTGGATGTTCTGTGTTTGTCTGAGATAATTAGTTTACTGAAATGTGTATATTCCATACAAGCTGAAGCTGATCGGTCAATTCTTGTCATGTGACTCGCGGTGCGCTCGCGGAATTCATTCAACTGGCTGTGTGCATCTGGAAGGTGCGAGCGCATCACGCCATTCGTGCGGGCAAGACGTGCACCTACATTGGAATCAACAAACGTGCGTGAACTCTAGAACGTCAGTAATATGCAAATTTGACGTATGACGTAATCTAATGACATTTAGTGACTTTTTGGGCAGAGCCTAGCACCCTTTTATTGAAAATAGTTGGCAACATTGGCTTCGCCCCTGCCTTTGTCCTCGGCAGCCGTAGCTGGATCTACAAACTTTCGATTCAAGCTACAGATAGGGCCTCCGCCAAAGAAATCCTGTTTTGTTACTTTTTTTTTTTTTTGTCAAATGATACTCATCAAATAAATACAATTCAAAATCATATTCATCTCCCTGGTCTTTCTGGTAGAACTATAAAAAAAAATCTTGTCCTGAAATACTTGGTATGGGATCGGAAAGAACATTACTGGTATCCCCCTTCCTACTATTGAGCAGTTTTGGTGCAGCTAACAACTAAATGTAGCTGTGACAGCAACTAAAGGCACAGCCAATAACAATGTAGGACTCAAATAGAGAATGTTATTGAACCCTTTCTGCATATCTATATTCATAAGAGTTGACAGAGTGCGTTATTTTATTTTGGAGGGGATTAAAGTATTAGTGGGGACAATTTAATAAATGTTGCTGGTATTTTCGCCCTTGCATTTAGCAGCTATTGGAATGCAGCTCGCAGCTGGTTCATATTATACAACTTCTCAGTTTAAAACAAAACAATAAATCAGATATTATAAAAGGGACGATTCTGACTGGATGAGTGACTGTGAAACAACAGACATTAGCAGTATGTTTTGTTCCTTATTATTATTGTTTGTTCCTCTCTGCAGGGTGGAGAACACTGTTATTACCATGGGAAAGTGCGTGATGTTCCCAAGTCATATGTGGCGCTTTCGACTTGCCACGGATTACAGTAAGTCCCTCTGTTGATGAGCTTCATGTCTGAATGAACACACAAACACACACGAGTTCACCAACGCAGCCTGACGCCGCTTACTTACAATTGCCCACAGAAGTGTCTCTTTCTAAGACACATTCATAAATAAGCACATGTTAGCGGGCCAAAGCTGCTATTATCCCATTCAACAATTAGAGCTGTATAATTACGGCATGCTATTATCCTCCTCTCATATAACACACTGATAATCTCAGTCTGCTTGTGTGTACAGTTTTTCTCTCCTGCACCATTGATGTAATGCTTATTGCTTCACGTTTAGCCTTGTGCTCCATTATTGCAAATGTAATGTATTTGTTGTGTAGGTTTTATGTTTGTATTGCTGGCGTACCTTCTATATGGCTGCAGTAAACGTATCTGCATGTCTCTATAGAGGCTTTCTCTCTCACACACACACCTCTCCGTGTGGCCCTCTGGGAAAGCTCAGTTCTTTCCGTCTGTATTTTTAGTGTGAGAAGGAGTCAGGTCAGATCCATCTCTCTCCCTCCTTCTCTCTCCCTCTCTCCCTCTCTCCCTCTCTGTCTCTCTCTCTCTCTCTCTCTCTCTCTCGCTGTATGTGAACGCAGAGTCAGGTCAAGATGTAACTCAGAAATGGAGCAGCACAATCTTTACGTTCACACTCGACACACTCAAATGTTTACTGTCTAAATATATTCTCTTCAATAAGAAAATCACATCCGCACAGATTTGGGAGGAAATGCTTTTGTTGTTTTATGTATGTGTTGTTTTAGTAAAGGAATTATGCAAGTCAGATGTAGTGTCAGAAAAGGTCAACCTTATATAACTACAATGTGAAAATATCAATATACAAAAAAAAAGCAATACAATAAATTAGCTGTTTTTTTTATACTTTGTGATTCATGTTTTTATTTTTCCCCGTTTATTTATGGTTTTGAATTGCGTTATGGGGTCTTGATCTTTCTTCCTACAACTTTTAACATTTTTAGGTTGACTTTTACTTTGAATAGTTTCAGTAGTTTAATTGATATACTGTCTGTGTTGGTCAGGGCCGGAGTGGGACTCTTTTTCAGCCCTGGAGTTTCAAGCCTTAGACCGGCCCACCTCAGTTCACCACTGACTATATTAAAATAAGGTCATTTCCAATTCAGTTTCTAATTACACTGTCACGTCTTTTTTGAGAAAACAGCTGTTTTAGAACTTAAAATGACCAACAACCCTTACAGCATTATATGTCTTAACAATAAAAATGAAAAAAAAAATGTTTCTCTGACGAGGACCGAACCCGGGATGGCGGCGTCGTAACTTAACGTGCTAACCACTGTACCACAATAGCTATACATTGAATGGTGACTTATCCAGGTATATCATCATTAACCTGCAGGCGCCATCTTGCTCACGAGGCTACGAAAAAATAGATAAATAGAGCAGAACTGCGGTAAAATAATGAATAAGAAGGCTGTGGTCAAGTAAATAAATAAATTATTTTTAAAAAGTGTGACTGCTGAGAGCGACAGATTCTGGACTCTTGTTAGGGACTCCTCGCGGCCAAAAAACGGACCGGCCCACCGGGAATTCTCCCGGTCCTCCCGATTAGCCAATCCGGGTCTGGGTTGGTGTTACATTATGTATATTACGGTTGGTGGTATATTACGGCAGGGGTTTTCAGAGAGAGACAATGAGGAGGGCACGAGAGAGACATTGAGGAGTGCACTCGAGTAAATTATGATGACGATTTTTATGTCTTCACGAGTGAGTCAGATTAATGTTAGCTCCACATCTAACCATCTTGCAAATGTAGAGTTTATGCGTTCAAGTAAAACATATACAAATAAAATAGACCAGGTGCTTTTTAAAATGAATGACAGTGAAGGAAAGTAAAACCGATGAGCCGTCTGACAAAAATGAGCCCTTCTTAATCAAATCAGCAGGATGGCCTTCTGGATCTTTCACTAACTTTGAAGACACTACTGACTACGCTTACATGGACATCTGTAATCTAATTATTAGCTCTAATAGACAATAATATAATTAAGGTGTTAACGTGAAGTGCTTTCATGTAAGAGTTTCCTGTAATTTTGGGTGACTTTAACTGCAGTTCGGCAGTTTCACTTTCACCTATGAACATTTCATTCATGCCCCCGTGACAAACTGAGGTATTAGACGCAAATAAGGAATAAGGACTGGTGGAAGAGTGTTGTTTTAATGGAATTTAATAACGCACGCTTAATGGAAAGAAATTGGAAACATCCACATTTTGCAATGTGCGTGTCTAGGGTCCTTTACTGACAGCCGAGTGTGTGGATCTTGTCGGAAAATATGGTGAAAAGTCCTACATGACGGTAATAGTTTGCTTGTTTACTTCAATAATACCACTAATATACATACTCCACTTCTTAATTCCATTTCTGTTTAGTTCAGTTATTCAATTCAATTCAATTCAGCTTTATTTGTATAGCGCTTTTACAATGTAGATTGTGTCAAAGCAGCTTCACATAAATGGTCATAGTAACTGGAACAGTGTGGTTCAGGTTTTAGTGTTTAAGTTCAGTTCAGTTCAGTTTAGCTCAGTTCAGTGTGATTTAATCATTACTGAGAGTTCAAACACTGAAGAGCAAATTCATCGATGCGTAGCTCTACCAATCCTGAACCATGCGAGGCAGTGGCGACAGTTATGACTTTAGTCGGATTAAGGTAATCAAAAATTGCTGTTTACATAGTAGACACTTAATCAGAGTATTTTCTTAATTGTATTAAAAATCTATTAAAGTATTAGTGTCTTTGTAAACATACTTAATGATCGACTCAAGCCACCGTCAGGACTCTGCAAACATGGCTTTCTGTATATAGGTACATCAAAAGCAAGTATGCCATGGCTCACACTTATTGACAATCGAGATGGGACGCGAGTGAAATTGGCCAAACTTGGTGGGTGTGTGTCCTAAAAGGTTAAAAACAGCCGTATTTCAGTACAAAAACCTTGTTGTTGACACTTTCTCAATCACTCCATGTCTGAAACATTGGCATTTCAAATTGTGCTTCGTTTAGGTGAGTGGGCTTGAAAACCACCTGTAGAAACTAGGGATGCTCTGTTCGATCGGCCGAAGATAATCACATTTCATGTCTCGATCAGTACTCACCAATCTGGCTGATCTCATGGACTGATCGCAGGTGTTTGTTTATGAGTTTACAAGTAGAGGAAGACAAGCGCTCAGCTATATACATAGCCTAAGCTGAAGTAAAATGAATTGTTTTCTGTAAAGCTGCTTTTGGCCATGACATGTTCACTTCTAAACGGTTATAAGAGATGTGTTTAAGGTTTTATTTGCAGCATCCTTAATTTATTCTCTTAGGTAAGATCTTCCCTTAAGGTTCATACTTGAAGGGAAAGTGTGCTCAATGCATTGTAAAGCTTGAAGCATCAGAATCGGTACTTGGTATCAGCGATCAATATGACAAAGGATTATCTTACATCTTGTAAAAGGTGTAAAATATGTGCCTTTTAATTTCTGCTTGTGTTCTTAGGGACTGATTTAAGGCCTGTGCATGTTGAAAAATGCATCATGCCATTCCTTTTGGACAAACAGTTGATTGGGAATGGTTTTATTTTTCAGCATAAAAGTGCACTGCTGGCACAGTGAAATCATATTTCTATGGAAAAACAGCTGATAACACACTCAAACTAAATGTTATGGAGACAGTATTGGATTACATGGGCAGACGGGAAAAAAAAATCAAATAGCCTAAATCTAAAGAAGAACTTTGACAAGTGGAAGCTTTCCATACCCCATTATTAAAGAAACCTTTAGGACAGTGTTGCACAGTGCCTCAGTGGTTAGCACTGCCGCCTCACAGCAAGAAGGTCGCTGATTCAAATCCCAGCTAGACCAGTAGGAATTTCTGTTTGGAGTTTGCATGTTCTCCTTGTGTTGTTGTGGGTTTCCTCCAGGTGTTCCGGTTTCTCCCATAGTCCAAACACATGCATTATAGGTGAATTGAATAAACTAAGTTGGCCGTAGAGTATGAGTGTGTGTGAATGGCTGTGTATGGGTGTTTCCCAATACTGGGTTGCAGCTGGAAGGGCATCCACTGCATAAAACATATGCTGGCGGTTCATTCCACTGTGGCAACCCCTGATTAATAAAGGAACTAAGCTAAAAGAAAAGAATGAAATCAATTCTGCGCAGCACCATGGCTAAGTTTTCAGAACTGTTGCCTCACAGCATGAAGGTCGCTGGTTCAAGTCCTGACTAGGCCAGTTGGCATTTCTGTGGAGTTTGCAAGTTCTCCCCTTTTCTGTGTGGGTTTACTCTGGGTGCTTTGGTTTCCCCCATAGTCCAAATACATGTGCTAAATTGGATTAACTAAATTGGCCGTTGTGTATGCGTGTGTGTGTAAATGCGAGAATGTTTGGGTGTTTCCCAGTACTGGGTTGCAGCTGGAAGGGCATCTGCTGCGTAAAGCATATGCTGGAATAATTGGCGGTTAATTCCGCTGTGGTGAGCCCTGATAAATAAGGGACTAAGGCTAAGGAAAATGAATGAATGAAACTCAAATCTTTTGAACAGTGATGTAAATATGAATCTGTATACAAAATATTGCATATTAGAGATGCGCGGTTGGCGGTTATAGCCGCGGACTCCGCGGATAAACCGCGGATCGGGCGGATGACGTTACGAAAAAATAATATTTTAATTAAATTCGGGCGGGTGGCGGGCGGTTGTACTGTTTTTATATTCATAGCTGGCGCACCAACGAAAAAGCCTAGGACTGACTTCACAGAATGGGAGGAGGAATCGGATACATTAATTCTGGATGAAGTGTACAGAAGTATTCCTCTACAAACTTCCGTATAGACGGATCAGCAGAGGAAAATCTACTTTCCTTTTGGGAGAAATAAGATCAGGCATTCCCATGACTACAGCACCTTTCCAAGAGAATTCTATGCATTTCAGCAACAAGTGCTGCGAGCGAGCGCTCCTTCAGTGCAGCAGGGCGCATTATAGTGGCTATGCAGGCGCCCGTCTGAATCCTGACACTGTAGATGCTATTTTATTCCTGCATTGTGCCAAGAAAAAATCAAACTAGACCTAAGGTCAGGCATATTAAACCAATTAGCCTATGTTATTTAGGCTATATATGTTCAATATAAACTTTTGAGTTCGGTCAGCTGATAATTTTACGTTCATATTGGTTTAGCCTATTCTATTCTAGACATGTTGGCCTCGCTTTTACGTTCCGAGGCTATTTTGCCAGAATTTCTTTGTCGCAAATTTAATGGCGTAGTATTTCGTTATGCTTCAAGTTTGAGGGGAATGGGGATGATCCTAAGTCCATGGGTTATTGGGGCACTTGTCATACATGCACTTTAGCCTGGTCAGGTTCGCTCAAAGAGGGATGGCATATCTATTTTTCTAATTTAATTTCTAATTGTGGGGGTGACTGAGCCTACAAGGCTTAGGCACGATATGACGTTTTTATTAAAAAATGTTTCAACTGTTTGCCAAAGCATGCGACAATTGCCTATGCCTACATTAAGATATTTATGTTAATATTTTTTTTTTACTGCCTGTTGTTTCTTTTGGCATATAAAATAGGTATTGTCTGATAGAGATATCAATAAAGGTTAATCTGTGTCGCAGAACTGTGTTGTTTCCGATTTCTACAAGCTCAATAACATCCACAGCAAAAAATAAAAAATAGTCGAAAAACTGTGCCCATTAATTAGATGTGCAAGGCAAGCAGGTATACGTTTTTGGGGTTGCTATGGACAACTACAAATGTAAACATTAATGTAAATGACTTATTCTATCTATTTACTAAAAAATTAAGTGAAATAGGCATTTAGTAGTAGGCTAAATAGCAGCATGTTGAAATGATGTGTCAATGCGTTTTCTATTAGGCTACAATAAAAAAAGTTGTACAGTACAGTGCGTTTAATTTAGGCTATTTATTTATTTTTGTCCCTGTGCGCCGATTGGAGACGGAGTTCACTGCTGATATTCTGAGAGCTCGGGCGCTTCTCATTTCTTATTTGTGCATCCTCGTTTCCTTTCCTTGCTTTCTTTCCTCGTGTTTCCACCCCACCGGGATACGAGGGAAGGACGCAAGGAGGAGACTGAAGGACCGAGGAATCGAATCAAGTGAAAAGACACGTCCTCGTATCTTTAGCGTCACTTCAAAGCGTCGTCAATTAATGACTTACACGTTTGGATTAACTGCATGTCTACATTAAAGTCATTCTCTATTCTGTAATGATCAATAAAGAAACATTCATTTAATAAAAAAAGGAATAAGCCATTCAAATAAAGAGCCCAATCAGCAGATGGCGGGCGGGTGCGGTTTTAAAAATTGGTCTAAAATGTTAGTGCGGATGGATGGCGGACGGATGATTAATTTTGTCATGCGGTTGCGGATGAAATAATAGCCCATCCGCGCATCTCTATTGCATATCACTATAGAAATGATAGTTTGTTATGTGTTATTATGAGAACAGTGTAGCTGCGTCCCAAATCGCATACTTATGCACTATTCTATGCCATTTTGTAGTATAAATAGTGTAAGTAGTGCGTTCACACTGAAAACTCTAAAAATAATAAGTGCACTTTAATTACCCGGATGATGCACTCATTCAGCCGCTAAAATGAAGTGTGGAATGATGGACACTTCACGCACTCAACGACCGCAGGTTTGCTTACGTAGCGGAAGGGGCGGAGCTATCGGACGCACATGTTGAATAACTTTATTTAATTTGGATGGTGAAAGCAAAATTCTTTTACGAGAGTGATTATAGCGCCTCCCGATAGTGATTGCGGCAATACTCACGGCAGGTATTATTTGATAATTCGGCCGTTTACTTCAATGATTTGGCAAACGTCATCTGGGAAACGGTTTGAATTTCCGCTTAGTAAAAAAACATTAGTGTGCCATTTGGGACGACACTACATACATATACTACCCTGTTGAGTGTGTAAGTGCATAAGTACATAGTGCATGAGTGCATAGTGTATAGTGTGCCATTTGGGACGCAGCTTGTGTGTAGGTGCGAGAGGGAGGGAACGGTGCTGCTGATACTGCAGTTTAATGGTGTTTTATCTTAATGCCATATTGCAGGTCAGACAAACAGCGTTACGCTCATGAAACAGTCACGGGCTGCTGATGACAGTCTACAGCAGACACTTTTAAAGCCATTCATCGACTGAGAGCTGTTTTACCTCTTGCAGATCATTGACCTGAAGTCATTAGTGATGTAGTTATGCTGTTCTGTTATAGTACACATTCGGCTATTATAGCTGTTTCAGATCCTCCGTCTGTCTGTGTGTCTGCCTTGTTAGTGGCTTTCTTAAATTACTATCAGTGAGAACAGAGGTTGTTCTAGTGAACTTAAAATTTTTAGCTATCCATTGAAAATGCGTTCATGCAGTACAGCTAAAGTCAAAATTATTCGCCCTCCTGTTACTTATTTGTTATATTTTTCACATGATGTATAACAGAGCAAGCAATTTTTCACAGTATTTCCTATTTTTTTTTTCTTGTATTTCCTATTTTTTTTTCTTCTGGAGAAAGTCTCATTTGTTTTATTTCAGCTATAATAAGTTTTTATTAATTAAAAAAAAAACTTTTAGGTTAATATTATTATCCCCCTCAAACAATACTATTTCGATAGCCTACAGAATAAACTACTGTTATACCAACGCAATCTCACGGCAATTCATAACTTTTTGATTTAGTGGCTAATTCGTATGAATTCGTACGATTAACATCGTACAATTTAGTATGATTTGCTCATCTTATTCATCACCCAATGATGGTTGGGTTTAGGGGCAGGGTTGGCTGCCACGCCTCCTTTTTAAAATCGTACATTTTCATATGACTCAACTTGTACGAATTAACGACTAAACTGACAAAGCGTAAAATAATTACGTTTTTCTCGTGAGATCAGGCTGGTTATACAGTGACTTGTTTAATTACCCTAACTTGCCTAATTAACCTAGTTTAGCCTTAAAAGTACAGTATGCAAGTTTGACACCCAGTGGCCGAACTTTGTATTGTACCCCTGGTTTAAAGCACACGCAAGAGCAGGTTGCCAGATTGACGACACCAACAAAGGCTGATTGAAATCATGTTCTAAATAAAAGCAACGGCATGCTATAGAAGGAATATTCTACATATTAAAAAGAAGTTTTGCTCTAACCAACACCTGAAATGTATATATTAGAAACGGCTTCTATTTCTTGCACTTGAACAACAGAAAATTGACAATGATTACTATGCCGCCCTTAGTTACAACGCAAAGGCTGAGATCCTTTTCACAGATATTTATTGCACTTAGCGGCAAATGCCGACATCCACATCGTAGAACTGAATAAATAGGTACAAAAACAACATCAGACACAAATTGAGATTTTAACGTACAACCTTAAAGTCATTAATAAACAACAATACATTCACATACCCATTTGCCTGCTTGTAAATAAGAGAGGAGGGGTACATCCTTAGATTTCCTGATTGGATGAGTTAAACCAAAGAATCTAGAATACACAAGACATGTCACTCTTATACTTTTAAATGGGGAAAAGTGTAACTGTCAATATGGCTATTGAAGCCCTGCCTTGTAGTACAGGAGCCAATTAGCGATCTCTATAGAATGACAAGTCTCCTGGGGAGGGGCTCGGACCAGACGTGAGTTTCTGCAGATTTTGTGTCATTTAACATTTAGAAATAAAACTAAATAGATAGATGTTGTTTAATCTTACTGGCTGATCGTAAAATGAAATGTAATAGTAAGCTTGGCAAGTCGTTTTGGAGAAGTTGATGTTTCCCGATTCAGATAGAATGCCTGAGCATACTGCCAGAGAGGTGTTTCAAAGATCGCCGCAGAGTGAAATGACTTGCCCTAAAGAGACTTTGCTTAAACTCACAAAAGAAACATCCTTAAATCTTGCTGTTACTTCCCTGTTTCATTTTCATGCAAGCGACCAACCCATAAATAGTATTTTTTTAGGCAAGATGGTAATGAAATGTGTCGCGGACGAACATGAGCGGGGCGGGGTTGTCGCAGACTAACGTGAAGAGGATTGGGGAGTCGCGGAAGAAAGTGAACAGCGGATGGTGGAGGAGGGTGGTTAAGGAGGTGGATCGGTAAAATTTGGCACAAATTTTAAGCCCTGGTGTAAACCTACACATATTAGTGGTATGGCATGAACAATTAATAATGTTAAAGAGGTTTAATATGTATTAATTAGATTATAAACCTCATCATTTTAATGGAGTGCAGTAAGTGCACTATTCTGTGCTTCTGAATGGCTGTGTTTAAATTTCTGTCGTGTTTCGTCTGGTGCAAACAGCCAAACTGCTTATCGCTGCAAATCTCATCACGTGTCGTGTTGTTAGCACAAGGGATTACAATGTAACCCACTCACCTAATGTTTACATTTGTATTATTTATGTTATTTGCTAATTTATAACCTCATGTGGAACTCTGAATCTGCATCTCATTTTGGAGGCTGCTACTGTCCGCTACTGCCCACAAAGGTCGCATTTTTGGTCGCAAACGCATGCTTTAAGAGCCTCCCTGACTGAATGAATGACACCAAGGCAACCCGGGGTGCTGGCATTGGAATGTTCCGGCATGTAACGCACAGTTTCAAAGCAGAATATCTGAAATCAGCATTTTTTCAGATAAACAAGAATGTTCACTTAGCATGTTTCTTGAATATCTGCAAACATATGATGGTGTTTTTATGCCTTAGAAGAGTCAAAAACGTACATACAGCACCTTTAAAATGTCACTTTAAGCTGAATACTAGTATCTTGAAAAATATCTAGTAAAATATTATTTACTGTCATCATGGCAAAGTTAAAAGAAAACAGTTATTAGAAATAAATTGTGAAAACTATTATATTTAGAAATGTGTTGAAAAAAATCTTCTTTCCATTAAACAGAAGTTGGGAAAAAAACATGCAGGGTGCTAAAAAATCAGGAAGGCTAATAATTCTAGCTCCAACTGTATAGAAGAAGGCGCTCTGTATTTATGAATGCAGTCAGACTGAAGGTCATTGTATGATCCTCACAATACGCGCAGCGCTTTCAGGAGTCACCTTGAGTGTCTCCGCGCCGTCTGGAGGTTTTCTGAGAGTCACGGACTGATTGATCTTCGAGATAGACTCCATCAGAGCAGAGAATGATATCCTCTCAGCATGTCTCAAGGCTAAAAGAGACACACACTCAGTTTCCATTACGCTTCATTAATTCCTCATCTATAGTCTTGCTGCACAATAAGTGTGAAAATTACCTGGATTTTGAGAGTCAGCACTGAAATAGATGGATGAATCTCATTAATGTGTGCTAAATGTTTGTGCACCATATTGTATTAAAAATGCATAGTAAACACTTTTATGTCCACAATGAAAACTGGATGTCCTTCACTGAATTGGCCATGCAACATGATGAGGTTTATGTGCAACAATATTGAATACCTTGTTTGCAACTTTTATTGTATTTAGTAAGGCTACACGATTTTGGAAAAATCTGACATTGCCATATTTTGTTTTTCTGCGATACAGTGCATCTGGAAAGTATTGATAGCGCTTCACTATTTCCACATTTTTTATGTTACAGCCTTATTCCAAAATGGATTAAATTCATTTATTTTCTTAAAATATTACACACGATACCCCATAATGACAATGTGGAAAAAGAGTTTTTGAAAATGTTGCAAATGTATTAAAAATAAAAAACCTGAAGAATCACATGTGCATCAGTATTCACAGCCTTTGCTCAATACTTTGTTGATGCACCTTTGGCAGCAATTACAGTCTCAACTTTTTTTGAATATGATGCCACAAGCTTGGCACACCTGTCTTTGGGAATTTTTGCTAGTTCCTCTTCGCAGTACCTCTCAAGCTCTATCAGGTTGGATGGGAAGCGACGGTGTACAGCCATTTTCAGATCTCTCCAGAGATGTTCAATAGGATTTAGGTTTAGGCTCTGGCTGGGCCACTCAAGGACATTCACCGAGTTGTTGTGAAGCCGCTCCATTGATATTTTGGTGGTGTGCTCTTTAGGTCATTGTCCTGCTGGAAGATAACCTATCGCCCCAGTCTATATGTACAATATGTATAGCTCTGGGTTTAATACAATTTTATCGTACATTTTTTAAAGGAAGATGAAGGTGTAGGTTCTATGTGGTTGTTAAATGAAAAGCTTTTCTATAAAAAAGTTGAAAAAACTCCTGCAAGTTCTGAAAGAGATCAAACCTCATATACATATAACATATTACTTTAGTAACGCAACTTGGGGGAGTAACTCAATATTGTAATGCACTACTTTCAAAAGGTAACTTTCCCCAACACTGCTGGTTAGATGCTCACCATCTCTTTTTCCCCCTCTCTTTAGTGGGATGTTCTTTGATGGGAATCACACCTACATGATCGAACCAGGAGGAGAAAATACCACAAGTGTAAGTACAAGTAAAGTGTTTTGTTTCTTTGTTTTTACTGGCTTTCTACATCTCTACTTTGGTGTTATTCATTCATTTTCCTTCGGCTTAGTCCCTAATCGGCTTAGTCTCTGTCGCCACAGCATAATGAACCACCAATTATTCCAGCATATGTTTTATACAGCGGATGCCTTTCCAGCCACAACCCAATACTGGGAAACACCCATACACTCTCACATTCACACACACACACACACACACACACACACACACACACACACACACACACACACACTCACACACACTCATACACTATGGGCAGTTTTTGTTTTTCCAATTCACCTATAGCGCATATCTTTGTAACCGGAGCCATTGAGCCCACCGTGCTGCCGTACTTTGGTGTCCATAGATGAAACTTGACAATGATTGTTTAAGACAAGGAGATGACCAGAGCAGTTTAACAGGGCTTTTCCTGCGCAGACAGGTAATATGTTAAATGATAAGTCCATCACACAGTCGATAGAGACACCTGACTCTGCAAAAGCACAGTTATTATCTGCTAATGGAAGAATCCAACATGAACAGTCACAGAGAATGAGCAAGGCGTATCTGTGAAAGGCGAGCTGAAGCTGCGTCACTGAGACACTGATGCTGAAGAAAAAGAATATATCAATTCTCAGCCACAGAATCATTCACAGAGGAACTTGCTAATGAAGGGATTTAGAGCTGCGATGAAGGTTAAAATGTTAAAGTTCTCTTATTAACGGGAGAATGAAACCCGTTCAGTGACACATGAGGGAGCTTATGATCCGATCTGAGTTTGCTTTTATTCTGTCACAGTCTTATCCTTATTATGCCATCAGAAATAAGGAGATTTCAATATATAATGAACGAAACATATATAATTTTGACCATATTTCTAAATATAATTAATTCAAATTTACTATTAGTAAATTAGTATTCGATACATGCATACAGGGCACTGCATTAATGAGCATTCACCCCCTTTTGAAAATTTATATTCTCAGTGGATGTAAACAATATGTTTTGGTGCGTTTTCAAAACAGTTTTACTAAACAATTATATTCATGAATCTGAAAGTGTGGTCAACTAACAGAAAATAGAAAGATAATACATTTAAATTCAGTGTTCTAAAAAAAACTAAGTAGAAAATTTTATCTAAATTTAATATTTTATGGTTCTCTTGATTTTTCCTCTTTATTAAAATGTTTGTAAATTATATTTTCTCATCACATATTAAACATTTTTGGACCGTTAGTTATTTTGTTACATTAGCTCCAGTTTTGGCTTTGGTACTGACTAATTTAATGCATATAAACAATTATATATTGTATAGCATACTATAGAAATTGTTCATTTAAAAGAGAAATGTGTAAAGGGTGTACTCATTTATGCTATGCACTGTAATATTTTATAGTAATGTTAATGTATATACACACACGCACATTCATGCAGAAATACAATTTTTAAAAAGAGGGAAAGAAGATGCATTTGTTATTTCAACTAAAAAAATTTTCTTCAGACATACCACTTATAAACCAACTAGATTGCTAAAATCATCAACATTATACTAATAAGCTCTCCAGTAAAAAAAAAATACATGCTGTTGGAATCTTTCTAAAGTCATTTTACCACCCTGTAATATGGCTCAAAACTGATTTTTTTTTTACTAGACTAATTTACATCCATAAATGTATAAAATATAATTTAGATAAACATTTACATTTTTACATATTTATATTTACATATTTATAACTATAATGTAACTAATAGTAGATATGAACCAAAAAAAAACTGTTGTGGAAATTGGTACCAAGAAGTAATACATTATCAGAACAAACAAACATAGTTCAATTGAAAAAAAGAAACTAATACAGAGACAAATGTTACAGAACATTTATTAGACACAGAAGTCGAAACAGGACAAAAGGTAAAACAACAATACCTTTAAACAAGACAAGGAACAAAAATTGGGATGCAGTGACAGTCAAATAATTCGCTGAGCAGTGACTTTTGACGCTCATAAACAATCATAAAGTCCTCGTGCTGCAGGAATTAGGAGGTTTGCTAAAGGTGCCACTGTCATGCAGTGGGGGGTTTGCGTCTTTAATAATCTACAGCAGTTTGCATTCATTGAACAGTAAGACTGATTAATAAACACATATGAAACAGTCTCTTAAAAGTCTTCATTTTCGGGCTCAGCCCAAGTGAACCGTGCTCTGGCACACCTCTTACAACCGTGCCAGGACCAGCCAACTAAACCGTGCCTGAGCCCAATTCAGAACACTCACACTTCTTAAACGATCCAGGAAATGGGCCTGGGCATGATTCGGACAGCATAATGTGAGTGTGCCCTTAGTGCGTCGACACATGGCACTCCAGTGTTTACGGCAACCCGAGTTTGATTATCGCCTCAAGGTCCTATGCCAATCCTTCCCCTCTCTCCTCTCCCCACACTTTCCTGTATATACAGTACTCTACTGTCCTATCAATTAAAGGTGAAAAAAAATAAATTGAGTAGACAAGAAGAAACCGAAAGAAAATAAGGATTATTAGTTTTTTTGTTCACTCAACTTCAGGCATTTCAGTTCTGCCGACAAAAAATGTTCAGTTGGCACAAATTAAAAAGTTTTGTTACAGAGTAGTTCACCTCTCCAGAAAACTAATAATCTTCTGTTAACCCAACTAAAAGGTTTTTGTATAACTGACAAATAAGTTTAGGTCAGTGCAGTTGATGCTTTCAAAAGTTGAGTGAACAAGAAAAAGCGAAAGCAAATAAGGATTATGTTTTTGTTGTTGTTGTTGTTGTTGTTGTACTGGCTTAATTTTTACAGTGAACCTACAGTTAAAACCAGAAGTTTACATACACTCTAAAAAAGGATTTTTTTTATGTCTGATGGTAAATCATAATAATGTTTACTATTTTAGATCCATTAGGATTACCTACATGATTTACATTTGCTACATGCCAGAATAATGAGAGAATTTTTTATTAATTTCTAGACAGTCAAAGGTTTACATACATTTCCTTGGTATTTTTTTTAGCTTTGCTTTGAAACTGTATAACTTTGGTCAAATGTTTTGGGTATCCTTCCACAAGCTACTCACAATAGTTTAAAGGAATTTTTGTCCATTCCTCCTGATAGAACTGGTGTAACTGAGTCAGATTTGAGGACTGTCTTGCTTGCACAAGCCTTTTCAACTCTGCTCACAAATTTTCTATAGGACTGAGTTCAGGGCTTTGTGATGGCCACTCCAAAACATTCACTCTGTTGTCTATAAAGCACATTTTAACCAATTTGGCAGTATGCTTAGGGTCATGGTCTGTTTGAAAGACCCATTTGTGGCCAAGTTTTAATTTCCTGGCTGATGTCTTGAGATGTTGTTTCAGTATTTCTACATAATGTTCTTTCTTCATGATGCCATCTATGCTGTGAAGTGGACCAGTCCCTCCTGCAGCAAAACAGCCACACAACATGATGCTGCCGCCCCCATACTTCACAGTTGGGATGGTGTTCCTAGGCTTGTAAGCTTTCCCCTTTGTCCATAATGTAACACTGGTTATGGCCAAACAGTTCAATCTTAGTTCCATCAGATCACAGGACATGTCTCCAAAAATTATTCTTTCCCCAGTGTAATTTAGCAAATTGTAATCTGGCTTTGTTGATGATTCTGGCTTGTTGGTTTTCCCATGTTGTCACACAAGGAAGCAGTGTGTTTGAGTTTTTCCTTAAATACTATTCTACAGTTGTGCCTCCAATTAACACAAATGTTGTCAATTAGCCAATCAGAAACTTCCAAAACCTTGACACCATCATCTGAGCTTTTTCAGAGGCATAATAATTGTGTGTAAACTTGACTTACAAGAAAAGTTATAACAATTTCTCAAAAAATCTCTCTCTCATTATTCTGCTATTATGCATAACAGAAACAAATTTGATAATCCTAAATTACCTAAAAGAAAAAAAGTTTAATCACACTAACATCTGACTTTTTTTAAAAATGGTCATGTGCCTTTTTATATCCTGCATGTAAACTTCTGGTTTCAACTGTATATTGAGTCTAATATCACCGGTTACTAATTTCCCTCCTAGTTAGGAAGCAGTTCATTTTTTTTCAGTCCTCAGTCACCCTTCTCTCTGTGCTGATGTGTGAAACGAGTTTCACCTTCTGCCTGTTCTCGTGTAATGCTTCATCTCATGAGCATCTCGCCCTTAGAAATGACTCAGTTTCTGCATGCTGATGGTTTTGTCATGTTTCATATCGTCAAACCCTATAACCTTGCGTTTTGGCAACCTCAGCAACAGGGCCGTTTTCTGATCTGATTCATTTAGACGCATTCACAAAGCAGAGGGACAGTATCGTCCTGTTCACCATATGGCACATGCAACTGTCATCCGCCTCACACTACAGCGGGGAAGATGAAAGCGTGTCCCTCTTTGGCCTCTGTGGTGTCTCTCACTGCTGGATGCTGCTCAAAGCTCTCAGCACATGCAGAGTCTTTGCCTCTTAACACACCTAAAGTCAACAAGAAATCAAAGAGGATGCTTTAAATGCCATGTTCATGATTAAGGACATAACCATTGAACATGAACAGTGATTCATTGGTTTACAAAGAAAGATGTTAATTATTGCGAATTTTTGTCAAAAAGTTTCAACTCAGAAATAACTATCCTGTTCAACTGATGTTGGTTTAAGATTTGAAACATATAATAATTAATTAACAAACCAAATATTTATATATGACCAACAATTGTATTAATATAAAAATATATACCAAATAACTACTATATTTAATAGAATAGTTTGTCAAATTTTGACACGGTGAAAAAAATAAACGATGATATAATTTATTAATGATAAAGGATAATAATAAAATAATTTATAATTTTATAATAATAATAATAATAATAGTAACAAATGTAGGGGCCATCACGGTAGTGCAGTGGGTAGCACTATTGCCTCACAGCAAGAAGGTAGCTGGTTCGAGCCTCGGCTGGTCAGTTGGCATTTCTATCATTACATACATAATTACATAATATTATTATGTATTATTATGTAATTACATAAGTATTATTGGATAAAAGTTATTAATAATTTATAATAATAAAGGATAATAATGGAATTCTAAAACTATTATTGATAAATATGAGTCAATATTTATGATTATATTTAGTAAGATGAAGAAGTACAATAATAATAATAATAATAATAATAATAATAATAATAATAATAATAATAACATATGTAGGATTATAGACCATATTTCATTTATTTATTTACACCTCCATTCATAAAATGTGTTTTTAAATTGTAAACGTAAAATGTAAACTTTTTTAACAAAAAAGGATAATAATAAAAGGGTAAAATTATTATTAATAAATGTAAGTCTATATGTATTATTACTATTATTATTAATATTAACAACAACAACAACAATAATAATAATAATAATAATAGTAATAATAATAATAATAATAATAATAATAATAATAATAATAGTAATAATAATAATAATAATAATAATAATAATAATAATAATAATAATAATGATAATGGAATTATAAAATTATGATGATTGTATCCTAAAAAAATGTATTGTGCCACAATTGTTTTCAGCACTGATGATAATAATTATATTAATCGCCATGAATTTCTGAAGTATAATTAATGCTGGAAATTCAGTTTTATCTTATTATCTTAATTCAGCTTTAATCATCACTGGAATAAATTATATTTCAAAATATAAATTTAAATAAGGAACATTTGTTTAATAATAATGAAGGATAATAATATATTAATATCTGTTATGCATTGAGATGCTTTTAATTGCCCAATTTTCATTTACATTCATTTACAAACATTTCAAAATTAAATAATAAATAAATTACATTTTCCAATTTGCTTGACTAAATGGATTCGATTTCCACTTCTAGTTCCACTCGAACAGGAAATCAAACATTTTCTTCCACAATCATCATCATCATCCCCTACTAAAACGGGACTGTGTATTTTTAAAGGGAAAGTTGTTCCTTTTTTTCTGTATTTTCCGCTCAGTGGACAGTCTGTCTGATAGTGTTGGGGATGGGGGATCATCACAGGCTCCCCACCCCCTCAACATCCTTAACACACTTTCCAAAAAAAAAGAAAGTGTGCCATCCCCCAACCTGCTTTCTATTCATGATCTCGTCCCCAGGAGAACACACACACACACACACACACACACACACACACACACACACACACACACACGCACACACACACACACACACACACACACACACACACACCCTCCTCTGCTCCAATACAGAAAACCCCATCTTATTTTAAGCCAATACATCTGAGAGGCCATCTGCGTTATATGGCTAATCCTCCACAAAGTGCCGCCTCTCATACGTGCGTGTGTGTGTATTTGGGGGGCGGAGTGGAATAGCCTTCATAGAAATGAGGTCTGTGTCTCCCTCGTCTTTCTTATCTAGCGCACTCAGATTCCCTGTTGGCTCTTAGTACAGGAGTGTGTCGGTCAGCTGGTATAGAGTATGGCAATAGCAATGGTGGCAGAGTGAGGGGTTTATTATCACCACAGTGAACTTAATGCATGCTTGTTATATGCTCAGCAGCGATTGTCGTCTAAATGTTGCAGCAGAAATGAAGGCATTATCCCAATTCTATTTCATAGCCCCTATGCCTTCCCCTTGGACCTTGAGTGTGAATGGCGCATGGATGAATGCATTTAAATTAGGGCTACACAATATTTTGTTTTCGCATGGATATCGCGGTGTGCGCATCTACAATAGTCACATTTGCAATGTCATGTTGGGATTATAATTAACCAGGAGAAAAAAATATTTTTGCGGCTTGCTCAAACTCCTTATTTAAAATGGGCTGAACAACACAACTCTTGAGATTTTTCAGAGACAACTTAATTGTTTTATGTTCAATACATTTAAATTTGTTACGGTAACTTGTTCGATTTGTGTTGAGACAACATGGATGAATTGTATGGAACCCTGCAGTTTTTACAGAGCAGTACACGTGAGTCATTGTGAATTTTGAACCGTGATCAAGGTTTTAACTTGGATGTGTTTTAAGCTGCAGTAGGTGATTTTCTTCAGACCTTTTTGCTGTTGTGCTGGTTAAAGGTCTCTTCACATTCCAATAGTAATGATTAAAGTAAATGATCTAAATGTGTTTATGTATTTTTATATTCTGGGAATAAAACAAAAAAAAAAAAATTCATCCAATTAAATATTGGCAAGCCGATAATTCCCATAATTCTGATAATTAGCCCAAACTGTCTGTCAGCAAATGCTTAATCAACAAACCCAGGACATTTTTGAGTATACTCAACTTAAATCGAGTCAAGTGAATTGGGTTGAAAGTTGAGTCAACTTAAAAATGAACTGAAGTTTGTTGCTTTCAAATTTTAAGTTGTCAACTACGTTTTTTTTTACAATACTGAAAAAGTGTTCCTGCCTTAAATTTACAAGTCATTTCAACATGGATCAATTAAACAGTCTTAAAACTTCATTTAAACCTGATAAACCTACTACATTAGTATCAAAAACTTCATGATTTTTTTAATCACATCATTTTACAGTGAAATGTTGATAACATAAATGCATTTCAGTTTTTTTATAGGCAGCTGACAGTCTTGTTATTTTTTAAGTAAATTTCATTTCTACACACAAAACTGCTTAGTGGATGTATTTTTATTTTCTCTGCAAACCCTAGAGATGTTGTGGCTGGAAGGAAATCCTGTGTAAAACATATGCTGGAATAGTTGGGGGTTCATTCCACTGTGGTGACACCTGATAAATAAGGGACTAACCGAAGGAAAATGAAGGAAACCTTGAAATAGTTGTGCAGGAAAATCCCAGTTGATCAGCAGTTTCTGAAATACTCAGAGCCTGACTGGCACCAGTAAACATACCTTTTTCATTCACTTACATCACCTTTCTTCCACATTATGATTTAAACTTCAGAAGATAATCTTGAACGTCTGCGTGCCCATGACTGACTGAATACATTTGTGTTAACAAGCAGTTGAATTATTGTACCTAATAAAGTGTCCTGATATTATGAAAGCCAGTCATTACAAAAATAGAGAACTCTACAAATATTTACCTTGAGGAAACAAAACACCAAGTGACAGTTCCATGCATCTCAACAAATCACAGCAGAACATCTCATTCAATAAACTGCACTTTAATAAAAAAAACAAAGACATTAGTAAACTACACAGTGATTAAAATTAACATTTTGCTGCAGAGCTTTGCAGAAACAGGCAAACTGAAATAGATATGTGCAATATTCAATAGGCGAAGATCAAGTTTAAGACATTAGCGTGTTTTCCTCAATTCAGCTAAGAAACTAACAGTAAACAAACACATTAATGGAGCATTCATTATTCAAATGCCGAGTTGCACAATGATGAATACGCTGGTGACACCTTTAAAACACAACAACAACAATAAGATAACATTAACATTTATAAGAAAACAATGGAATGCAACGCAGTGTTTAGTTAATGGCTTGTTGATGTAAGGCTCATTATAAAGGATTAAATTAATAAGTGGAAGTACAGTTCTGGAAACAAGAGTTAAGCTGCACAAAGGCATCAGGCAGAGATGATTCTTCCATGTATATATAAAAAACCTCTACTAGGTGTTCGTTTAACATTGTGACAGTTTTAAACCAACAACAACAACAAAATAAGTCAAAGAAAAATCATTGATAAAACTCAGTCCTTCAAATATAGATATGTAAAATCTGCGTAAAACCCCATGAAAACATGATGTACAGATATTAGAGCAATAAACCAACATATTCACTAAGCTTAAAAAAAGAAAACGTCCAACTTCATGGCACTGAGAATAATACCGTTTCAGCAGTCAGTGTTACATCTCTTTCTAATATTTACTGTAATAGTCACATTTAGATATTAGCAGAAATATTCGCTTAAAGGTTAAAACAGTGCTTAAAATCAACTTTATATTCAGTGTTTCTACTGACATTTAAAAGCAGAGTAACAACACGAAACATGAGTATGAATTAAGTGAAGTCACCTTGACATACTCAGTTAAATTATTAACAAGTTTGTTTTGCTTGTGTTTTATGAATGAAACTATTATAAAGCGAGATGCACAACTTCAGCTAGTGTTACTGCTTTCATGACCTTTTTTCCCTTTTTGGCCATTTTAGTGCTAAGAATTAAGAGGCATCTGCGACATCCACTGAATAAAGGCGTATCTTTAACCATTTACATAACTTCAAATTCACCATGAGAGTTGTACTCTAATTTCTAATTATGATCAGATTTCTTAGCAGACCAGAATGTCACTAGTGTGCTCTTCTTCTGCTGCTGTAGCTCATCTGCTTCAAGGTTTGATGTGTTCATAGTTGCTCCCCTGAAGACTTTAGTTGTAGTAAGAGGTTATTTGAGACAACATCACCTTTCTATCTGCTCAAATCGCTTTTCGGGTTGTTTTTTTTCCCTTTTTTGGCCATTTTCAGTGCCAAGAATTAAGAGGCATTGGTGACATCAACTGAATAAAGGCTTATTTTTCAATTTTACAATTTACATGACTTCAAATTTACCATCATAGTTGTTCTCTAATTTCTAATTATGACCTTTGTAATTGGAGGGCATTTCGCCTTACTACGCCTCAAAGCAAAAAATAATCAGTGAGTGGAAGGCTGGATTGGGCCTAAGTGTTAACAGAAGATTGTAAAATGGTTGCCTGATCTGATATCGAGTTTTGTTGAATTCATGTCAATTGGAGCATCAGTTTTCCTAGCAGACAGGAGTGTCACCAGAGTGCTCTTCTTCTGCTGCTGCTGTAGCTCATCTACTTCAAGGTTTGCCGTGTTCAGAGTTGCTCTCCTGCAGACTTTAATCGTAATAAGAGGTTATTTGAGAAAATGTCACCTTTTTATCTGCTCAAACAATTTTTTTGATCGATTTTTCCTTTTTTGGCCATTTTCAGTACTAAGAATTAAGAGGCACCGGCGACATCAACTGAATAAAGTCTAATCTTTTAATTGAATCTTTTACATGACTTCAAATTTACCATCGGAGTTGTTCTCTAATTTCTAATTATGACCTTTTTGATTCGATAAATACGGCCCTTTCGCTTACTGATTCTCTTTTGCTTGGAGGGGCAAGAGTAAGTGGAAGGGTTTAAGAGGTAGAACTGAAATGGGCCTAAGATGTATCAGAATAGCCAACCTTCCTACAATTTTCTGTCATAGTTTTGTTGAGCTCATGTCAATGGGAACCTCAGTTTTCTTAGCAGACAGGAGTGTCACCAGTTTGCTCTTCTTCTTCTGCAGTAGCTCATCTGCTTCAAGGTGTTCAGAGTTGCTTTACTGCAGACTTTAGTTGTAATACGAGGTTATATGAGAATGTCACCTTTCTATCTGCTCAAATCACTTTTCTGATAGTTCTGGCCATTTTTAGTCCTAAGAATTAGAGGCGACATTAACCAAATGAAGGCTGTTCTTTCTAATTAACCATTTACATGACTTTAAATTTACCATCAGAGTTGTTGTCTAATTTCTAAATATGACCTTTTTAATTTGAAATATCCTTAGACAGCCAATCTCAATCTGTGAGGACAGGAATGTCAATCTCAATCCCTGACGTTCGGGAGCGTGTCGAATATCGGTGTCCGGCGTACCTCTGTGATGGCGCGTAGCTTTGTGATGGAGCATATCCCTGAGAAGGAGCGTAGCTTTGTGAGGGGGCATAACTATAAACCTGCGAGGCTCCAACTTCTGAGCCATAACCATCTGGCACAGACATCTGTGGCATGTAGACGTGGGGGGGCATAGGCTGTGTGGGTGCAGGTTGAGGGTAACCCTGCATTGGGACAAAAGCAGGGGCGTCCAAAACAGCTGGAGGGAAACTCTGGGGCGCGTACGTCACGGGAGTAGGCAAACCGTTGGTCATGAGAGGCTGCGCAGAGAGGCTTTGGGTCATCGTGGGCACTTCAGGAAGAGGCAGCCAGAAAGGCGAAGGCAGTTTTTTACACATACAATACCACATGAACATCAGCAGAGCAGCCAGGATTAGACCACCAGCACTTCCGATGGCCACATACACCCCAAACTCAACAGCAAATAAATGATCGTAGCGCTCATTTAGGTGACGGGTGTGGAAGAGGAACCAGACGGAGGGTGGCATGGCGATCGCTCCACCTAGAAACAGAAGCATCCCAGCTACTAGATGGCAGCCTGAGCTGTTGACCAAGCAGCGAGAGTTCTTGATGTCGTCAGGGGTTTTGGAGCAGCAAGCAGTTTTACACATGCCAGTAAGGCAGAGCAGAAGAGCCAAGCTGGAAAACAGCAGACCTGTGCAGGGGAAGTTGTTGACGTCAGCATTAAAGATTCAACTTAAAGCACTGCAAATTACAAAGCAAACTCAGGATTCTGCTAAATAAATGGAATTTAATGTACGATAAGTAATGTGGGAGAATTTGCCAAAATCAAAAGATAAAAAAAAAAGATTCAAAAGTAAAAAAGACTAGAAATAAAAAATATAAATAATATTTATACTTGAAAATATGATAAACAATAGCTATAGAATTATTTATGTACGGTGCAAATGAGTACACCTAATTTTAAAAATGAATATTTTATCCATTTCTCAGTGAATATGGGTAATATATATTGATGCATTTGAACAAAACTGATTTATTAAACTGAAACTGATTTATTAAACAGATATATTTATTGAAATAGTATTTTAGGCACAGAACATCTTTAGAAATGAAAAGATAATTATTTCAATTTATGCAAAATATTGCAAAAGAAATTACAAACTACAACATTTCAACAAAATTGTATGTTTTTTGTTTCTCTTGATTCTTGAAAATTGTATTTAATATTTTTTCCTAACATATAAATTTGGGCAACTAATTTTTTAACCATTGTTGTAAGTTATTTTGTTAGATTGGCTCCAGATTTGGCTTCAGTACTGACTATTCTAATGTATATGCACAAATATAATATTGGAAAGCATCCTATAGAAAATATTAATTAAACTGAGAGAATTGTGGGGGGTGTACTCATACAGTATATGTTGAGCGTTGGATGTATTACAACAGAAGTCAGTATTAACAATACCAATAATCTATTAAGTAAATCAGAGGAGTCTATTTGTATTATAAAGTTTATTATCTTGTAACTGAAAAAGATTAAGCTGTAATTAAATAAATATTTCCAGATTTCTCATAAAAATACAATCAAACCATTAAAAGAAAATGTAAAAAATGAGTTGAATTCATGAATAAAATTAAATGGATAAGTGTGTGTGAATATTAAATAACTAAATGACCGCTATGTAAGTATGAATATTTAATTTGAAAAACAAAATATTGTCAGAAATGCACAAATTCAGAAGTTAATTAAAAAATAAGAAATATTAAAAAAGTTAAACTTAACTTGAAAATATTATGATAGAGAAATGTACAAAACGTACAGCATTAACAATAATAGTCTATTAATATAAGTAAATCAGATGGGTATGTTTGTATTTTATTATTTTGAAAATGACATTTTTTTAAGCTGTAATTAAATCATTATTTTCAGATTGCTTATAAAAATACAAATAAACCATTCCAATAAAATGTTCTAAAAGCAGCTAAATTATTTTTTAATGGTAATAGTTTGGACAATCCATATAAACACATCATGAGCACCTACCAGTAGGTAAACAGAATTGCAGCAATCTGAGGTCCAACTGGTCTACTTTTGCGTACCAGTCTGAGTCAAAGTAATAGCAGCCTGAAGAGCCATCCCGCCGTACACACTTGGTCCACAGGCCATCGTATACAGTCACATTTTTGGCATTACGGTTGAAGGTAAGCAGGCGCATGGTTCTCCACTGAGGAATGAGTGTAGCAACGGTCAAACCACCGACCGACAGCATCGCAATGACAAAGGCGAACGCATTAGTGGCGTGAATGTCACGACAAGACATGGCTGAAGTCAGCAAATGATACCTTAAGGGGAAAAGAAAGGACAATTTTAGGCAAGGTTAAAAAGAAACAAAGCTGCATGTATTGTCAAATATCTAAGATGCCTTTAACTACTTAACTGTTATACATAGTATTTATGTTGTATTGCAAAATGCATTTGTTGTCATTTAGATAGTATACAGTAAAGATTAGGGGCAGGTTATTTGGGTAGGTTTGACAGTTGGTTGTATACATATAGAGATTAATTATAGCTATAATCACATGTAAATATTCAAAGACAATGCAATCGTATGAATCTACAAAAGTACACTGTATCAAATGATTTATGTATTGTTAGTTATATAGTACTTGAAATTTAATTATACAGTGTGTCTTTAAAGTTTGGATAAAAACCGAAAGATTGCATATTAATGCATAGAAATATGAAAGGTGTACTGGAAATATTGCAGTAATGTCCACTTAATTACAAGGATAATAAAGTCATTGCACTGCTTAAATATCGAGTGTAGAGAGCATCTATGTAATGTAGAATAAATGCCATTGTGTTTGTGTACAATAGACATATGTAGTGGGGTGCATGCGTGTACAGTATCTCTGAATAGCCTTCACAACAATAATGCCAAACAATCGCATCTCTGTCAAGAGTTGTTATCTTTATCAGAGACATTACTCATATTTAATTGAACGTTTCTGTATATCATGAACTGGTTATAAGTGGTTAAGTTTACGGTTTGTTTCCAGGCTAGAGGTGGTTTGATTATATTTAACGTTATTCAAGAGAGGGCTGAAGCGCTAACTAGCTAATCTCGGCTAACGGCTAACATTGAAACAACCTGTTGCGCTTTAGTTTCATTCGAAGGGAGACTAATAAATCAGAAACGAAATAACTAAAGACCGATATATCACATGCTGTACGTACCTGATTAATGTCGAGCGTTTAATGAATGTTTAGGTGATGTAGCAGTCATTTTCTCACTTAAATCGGTGGTTTTTTTGTCGTTGGGTTCCACCGTGTTGTATGAACACTCTTCTTCGGGAGCGCGCACAACACACTGACCGCAGGCGCGGCAGTACGTCACTTGCGCGATCACGTATGTTTGTCGCATAAAAACGTAACGTAAACAAACCTGAAAGGCGGAATGTTTTGTGTAGTGTAAATCAAATTGGGTCTTGGCGCCTTTAACAAACGGTAGTCAACAGGTTTATCTTCTATTTCATTTGTTTTCACAAATTGTCCAGCTTACTTTCTTCACTACAAGCTAGCTGTCACACTTGTGAATGCCTCTGAGAGTGGTTAATATTAGAAACACATAACTGTCTTTGATACAGTTTTTTTTTTATATAATATAGAACACGAAACATATCTATAATTATTGCATTGTGAACATTTAAACACGTTTTTTTATTAAATGTCATGTTTCTTATATAGTTTGAACAATGTGTCTCACCAAGTTTTATGTAGGCGTATCTGACACATAATCATGTAATTCTCTCTCATTCTTTCTCTGTAGGAGGAGGTCCATGTGCACATGGTTTATCAGTCTCATAGTTTGGACACTTCAGAAGATTTCATTTCTCCAGGTATGTTCAGGTTTAAATCATTATATATACAGCATGTTTACAAAGTCCGATTTACAGTATGCACAGACAATCTACTTGCAACAAGGAGAAAAAAAAAACGTTTATTTAATGCTATTATGAGTATTCGCTGCACAGTAAAAAGCAGTTACTTTACAAAGTGAGTAAACCCATTGCTCTATAGGTGACAAGTTGATTTTACTTAAAAATGTATAGTATTTCTGTTGCAACTTAGAACTATTAAGTTCCCTTAACTTAATTTTATAACTATGCACACATTTAATTTACTTAATCTTGTAAGGCAGTGTGTATTAATTTTCTTTAAGTAAAGTCAACTAATCACATTTTACTGTGTACACAAAAATAGTTTTTGCTGCATGTTCAAACTACATATTTAAAATGAGCTAAAAGGCACAATTCTTGGGATTCTTTTGAGACAATATAATTGTTTTATGTTTGATCCACTTAAAATTATTAACTAAATCAATTTGTATTGGGACAACATGAATGAATTGGATGGAACCCTTCATTTTTTTTTACAGTTTACAATGCTAAACACTGAACGACAGTTACTAAATTATAAATTAATAAATAAAACTATTTTAAAATATGTATTTTAATTATAGGTATGCTTAAATTATGGTAAGTCCAGCCCTGCAAGTATACACTACAATTCAGGCCCATGAGTGGTAAATAATAGTGCAGAATAAGTCGGTTTTATTTTGCGCACACACACTATATTCAGTTCTCCTTACTAATATTTTAGTTTTTTTTTACAGTTCATCTGGCAGAGTCACTTTTTGAAAACCCTCCATTGTTCAGTGCCGCCCACCGGAGAAAAAAGAGACAGGTGTGTGTGTATACAGTCTTAAAACAATCATAGCTCATGGTATGCACATGTATCTGTTAAGTTTTGACTATGAGACGGGATTGCAGTGCTGCTGTAAGTGCTACTCCAGATCTCTGTTTCTTCTGTGTCTTTCTTTTCCTCTCCATCTCCCCTCTTCTCATGAAATATTTAGAGCAGTGCTGTGGACACTTTATGGCACTAATGTATAGATCAGCTTTTTCCTCTGCAGTAAGCATGTTATGCATGCCGCAGCATGATATGAAACATATTCATCACTAGGTTTGGTTCTAAATTAGAATGATCGCTGTTCCAGATAATATTATAATACAATTAGGTGATATTCAGTTCTGTCTCTCTGAAGCATCTGCAGTCTTTTAATGATGTTTGAAAGAATGCTATAATCAAATTAAAATAAAATGTGTGGTAAATGTATCAGCGCTAATTTAAACTTAACTGTTGTCAAGCACATTTAAATCATGAGATTAAAAAATATATTTATAATAACAATTAAATAATAATAATAATAATAATAATAATAATAATAAAAATGGTAATTGTGACTTGTTATGTCACATTCCTGAGTCAGTATCTTGAAATTCAGATTTTTTTATAATTAAAAATAATTCTAATATTTTTACTAGGGCTACACAGTATATCGTT
Source organism: Danio rerio (assembly GCF_052040795.2). NCBI lineage: Eukaryota > Metazoa > Chordata > Actinopteri > Cypriniformes > Danionidae > Danio > Danio rerio. The sequence continues at coordinate 48,979,977 of NC_141036.1, forward strand.
TCAGCATCAATATCTCAATGTGATCATTCGCTATAGTCACATCGAGAGCATACACAATGTTGAGTCTGGATTATAATTAATAATTTCCAGGTTTTTAAAGCCATTTGACTGTATGAGGATTTTAAAAGCTTAATGTATGTTAGACAGAGTGTGTTGAATCTCTTTTTTATTTTCCAGTTCAGACCATACCTTATTGTTAATTAAAACTTACTATTACTATTATTGAATGAGCTAATTATTACTTAACACAGTTTGCATATTCTTCGTATCTTCTTCAAAACTGTATGAAGAATCATTCATGGAAAAGGATTCCATAATTGGAGTTAGATCCAGAATCATTAAATCCCTTTTGAATGCCATTCCTTATTATATCAGAACTCATACAAGCCTTCAAATGACAGGAAAATGATGCACTGTTAAATTCCTCACACAGATATCACGAAATCCACGGAGTGTTGAAGATGAGACCAAGTATGTAGAGCTGATGGTCATAAATGATCATTTGATGGTAAGATGAGTGACAGTCCATTATTGACCTAAGTGTTAAAGGGACAGTTCACCTAAAACTGAAAATGATCATCATTTACTCACCCTTCAGATGTCACAGACCTTAATGAGTTTCTTTCTTCTGTTGAACACAAAACAAAGTGCCTTTAAGGCAAGTCATTTCACTCGACAGCCATCTTTGAAACGCCTCTCGGACAGTATGCTCGGGCAATCTATCTGAATGGGAAAACATAAAATTCTCTAAAACTGTTTGTCAAGCTTATTATTACATATTTGGAATCACCAATAATATTAAACAAAGTAACATGGTTTGCGCTACATTCCTTCTTCCATGGCGGGGCGCCACACCAAGACTCATCCCGCCATAGCTACATTACAGCTTATCATTCAAAACATTGTCATTTTTTTACATAGCGGGTTAAAATCGCACCAAAACGTATTAAAAGGTAAGTGAATTATAACAGCGCAAACTTTCTTGTAGTAGTCGTAGTTGTGCTGTGCGTTATTTGTTTAATCCTTTGAGGTGACATGCTGACTGACAGGGGTGTGTGAGGCCAGCAAACACGACGTAGCTTTCAGTTAAGATGAACACAGTTTCAATAATTATGCTCTATAGATAAAGGTCTAGGGCTCTGCATACAATGACAATTATCTTGCTGGAGTTTATATCTGTTTCACTTTACTTCAGGATGCATTAATGCCGCTCTGTAGGTCTATTGGAGACATTCATTAATATTCCTAGCAAATCTAATAAATGTTATAGACATACTTGTTACGTAAATGCACTAAATTGCATTTCAGCAGTGTTTATTTCAGAGAGCATAAGAAAATCTGCACTTGAGCTGGGTGTATTTAAGGGGGCGTGCACGAACAGAGTAAATCAGCACGCAAGCAATGAGATTCACATGCTTGTATTACATAAATGCGATCTCGACTTGTCATACTGCGCTCACAACATTTGTCATTGAAATAACACCATTGGTAGTCAGTAGATTGGTGTAAAGGGCCTGCCGCCACAGCTGGAAAAAATCCTAGAAGAAACACTGACATAAGTTTAATTTTCAAACGTTAGAATCAAACAAAATCAGCATTTTTTCAGGTTGCCCTAGCTAATGCGCTTGCACACTTGAAAGGAATGAGATCACGTCACCAACCTTATTTATGGCTGTGTTGGACATTATCCTCTGAGTAATGCTTCGTCTGATCGTGCTGGTCTTCAAATGTATTCCACAACCTGCTCTTGATGGCGAATCTCCTCCAGAAATGACAGCGACTCTTTGTTTACAAGTTTGTGGGCATTTGAGTAGTTGTTGCTGTAATGTGATGTGCGTTTGACAGTATAGACTGTACCTCGCGTTTGTTTCATACAGATTACAAAAGCAAAAAAAAAAAAAATTTTTGTATTTAATGATGACTAGTTCATTTAATTTTAAGCTTTATTGTGATATATATTTATTATGTCTGTGAAGCAAGTATTCACTGAGATTCCAGTATGTTTGTTGACCACAAAAACGTAAAAGCACACATCTGGTCCAAGCTTCTCCCCCGGAGAAACGTTAGTCTATAGCAGGGGTGTCATACTCAATTCCTGGAGGGCCGATGCCCTGCACAGTTTAGTTCCAACCCTGCTCCAACACACTTACCTGTAGGTTTCAAACAAGCCTGAAGGACTCAATTAGTTTGATCAGGTGTGTTTAATTAGGGTTGGAACTAAACTGTGCAGAGCTGCGGCCCTTTTGGAACTGAGTTTGACACCTGTGGTCTATAGTGATCGATGATTGGCTCCTATACTAGTAGGCGGGGCTTCGTTCGCCAGAGCATTACACTTTTCCCCATTCAAAACTATATGAGTGACATGTCTTGTGTATTTTACAGTCTTTCGACAAAAGGAGATTTTGTGAAAAATGCTGAAAGCCTGTAACTATTGATTTCCATAGTACTTGTTTTTTCTACTTTATAAATCAATGTCTACAGGTTTCTAACACTCTTTAAAATATCTTCTTTTGTATTTAACAAAAACTCGTAAAAGTTTGAAACCACTCGAGTGTGAGTAAATAATAAATACATTTTCACTTTTGGGTGAATTTTTTATATAAGATTTTTGTCTTTATGCCTGCAATTTGTTCACATTATTATGCATTTTCTCCAGTACAAGAAACATCGGCTTTCCGTTGGACAAACAAACAACTACGCCAAATCTGTTGTTAATATGGCTGATCTGGTAAGTAGCTCACACATTATCATATACTATAATTCAATATGTACTCTACCTGACAAAAGTCTTGTTGTCCATCACAGTTGTAAGATCAAAAAATAATAACTTGACTTGTAGTTGATCATTTGGAAAAGAGGTAGAAGATAGATTTTTCCAGTGAATCATCTGTTGAACTGGATTCTAATCATCACAAATACTGCAGAAGACCTATTGGAACCTGCATAGACCCAATATTCTCAAAAAAGTCAGTCATGTTTGGTAAAGGAAAAACCATAGTTTTGGGTTTACATTCAGTATGAGGGCATGCTGGAGAACTGCAGAGTGGATGGCAACATCAACAGCTTGAGGTATCAAGACATTTGTGCTGTCCATTACATAACAAATCAAAGGAGAGGGCAAATTCTTCTGCAGGACAGCGCTCCTTCTCATACTTCAGCCTCCACATCAAAGTTCCTGAAAGCAAAGATCAAGGTGCTCCAGGATTGGCCAACCCAGTCACCAGAAATGAACATTATTGAGCATGTCTGGGGTAAGCTGAAGAAGGAGGCGTTGAAGATGAATCCAAAGTATCTTGATGAACTCTGGGAGTCCTGCATGAACACTGTCTTTGCCAGATGACTTTATTAATAAGTTATTTGAGTCATTGCAGAGATGTATGGATGCAGTCCTCCAAGCTGATGGGAGTCATACACAATATTGATTCTTTTTCCTCTGCAACATGACTTTATATTCTATGTTGTATATTTTTTCTGTTCAGTGACAAGACTTATGTCTAAGCAAATTCAGATATTACTGTCCTAATTATTTATTCATTCATTTTCTTGTCGGCTTAGTCCCTTTATTAATCGGGGTCACCACAGCGGAAATGAACTGCCAACTTATTCAGCACATTTTTACATAGCGGATGCCCTTCCAGCCGCAACCCATCTCTGAGAAACATTTACACACACTCATACACTATGGACAATATAGCCTACCCAATTCACCTGTACCGTATGTCTTTGGTTTGTGGGGGAATCCGGAGCACTCGGAGGAAACCCCACGCGAACACAGGAAAAACAAGCAAACTCCACACAGAAATGCCAACTGAGCCGAGGTTCAAACCAGGAGAGCCAGCGACCTTCTTGCTGTGAGGCGATAGCACTACTTACTGCGCCACTGCTCTGTCCTAATTAAATAGTTCAAAATTAAGGAATGATCATATTTTATTTTGGTAAAATGAGCATAATCTAGAAGCCTTTGCCTTTCATATAAGCCACTTCTGATACCAAATGATCAACTAGAAGTGAAGTTATTATTTGTTGATTCTAAAACTTTGATAGACAACAAGACTTTTGTCAGGTAGTCTTTTGTTTTACATGCATTGATAGTATTATAAATGCAGAAGTCTGTTTCTCATCCGTATCTCAAGACAAATAGACTCTCTGCAGTCTGCCATCAATTCATGAGCTGTTTTATCGGCTTGTTTGTCAGTCTGTCTGCCCGCCCATGACAGCCACATAAACCTCCCTCCATCGTTCTGTCTCTGTGAAAGACATTTGGCATTTGGCTTCTTCAGCCTCTTGTACGATGTGTCAAAATGAGCTCCAGAATAAACAACAAAAACACATTCATCATTCTGCAGGCGTCACATGTGTTCTTTAGGGGTTAGGACTGCATGAAAGAAATCCGCCTGTTGTTAATAAACACTTTCTGTTTGTATCTTTAGTATTTCAAGGAGCAACTCAACACTAGGATTGTCTTGGTTGCCATGGAAACGTGGGCAGCGGACAACAGGTTTAACATCAACGACGACCCCATGGTGACCTTACGGGAGTTTATGAAGTACAGGAGAGACTTTATTAAAGAAAAATGTGACTCCGTTCATCTTTTTTCGTAAGTTACAAACAAAGTAGGGTCGTCACGATACTAGAAATTGTTATTAATCGTTACTGAAATTTTTAAAAACGTCCATTTGCCGATAACATTTGAGCGTTGTGTTTAAAGGCTCAACAGAAATTGGCCGTGAAGGTCATTAGTTGATTGAACTCACCTCTGTTTACTGAGTGTACACACAGATACAGCAACGCTGAAGCTTTTCAAAGTCACTTCGATCAGCTGGTTTGTCTATAAGCTGACATACGAATGATCTGATGATGAATCGTGGCTTTAAGTGTCGCTATATCTGTTGTTACAAGCAGTAAACAGCGGTGAGTTTGGTGAACTGATGACCTTCACGGCCAATTACAGTCATTTCTGTTGAGCCTGTAAACACAATGGCAAATCAGCACAGTTTAAGAACGTGCTCAGTAGCGCTTAAATGTTCACGGGAAACAGACGTTTTTAAAATTTAAGTACCGATTGGTATCGAATTCCAGTATTGTAACAACTCTAAAATATAGCACACAAATGTGCAGCAGCTTTATGATAGTTTGAAAAGGTGTTTCTGATGAACTTTCTGTCTGCTTCCAGGGGCAACCGTTTCCATAGCAACTGGGGCGGAGCCTCATATATGGGTGGAGTCTGTTCTCTCACTAAAGGAGGCGGAGTCAATGAGGTTTGTGATTGTAGAAAACAGTTTTAACAAGGCATGTAACAGATCACGGGTTGATCCATGATTCGTATGGATTACAACCCACGATGTGGAACACACGTGACTCACGGATTAATAATTTTTTTTTTACTTGAAGATTAATCCTAAATTTGTAACGATCACAGAGACATCGCCTCTCGCATCATTCAAATCACATGTATAAAGGACAGTTAAAGTATGGATATGTATTTATAAAGCATTTAGGCTTTCCTCTAGAATATAATGATAACGGAAGAAGTTATGGTAGTTTATTCGGGATGTGCTGGGTTTCTTAGGTTATTAAAGATGTTTTCTGTCACTACTTGTTTAGTTTGCATTAAAGCACTCAGCGAAAGCTGCACAAATAATCATTAAAAGATCAGGATCTCAACACCCACACAACATAAATTATAGATGATGGTGATTTGCATATGTTTATTAATCATTCGAATTGCTGCATTCAAGTCTGTGTTTGAAAAACTCAAAAATCTAGAAAGAGATTCAGGCTGTTTCTCAACTTCAAGAACGCAGAGAACAGACTTGCGGTCTTGAGAAGACCAGTCTTCCCGGTCACCTAGGAAGATCAAACTCAGGTGACCGCGAGAACAGACAACGCATCCTGTGAGAAATTAAATGCTGCATTTTTCCTGATGGTCACATGATCTTCAAGCATTGTTAACAAAAAAATTGTTTAAACATTACAGCAGTCATACAACAATTTGTTGTTTTTTCCCATTTTCAATATATATATAAGTGCACAAAGACCTTACGAATATACTTGCACAATACAAATAAAACATATTTTAACATGAATTTCAGAATTCTTCAAGTGTTTATGCCTTCATAAAGATTTTCATGGTAATGTTCATATTCACAGTCTCACTTTAGGTAACTCCTGAGATAAATAGGTTGTATCTCTGAACTTTAATAATAAAGCTATTTAAAATGATGTGCTTCCCACCTCCTTTATTCAGTCGCAATAACTTCTGGGACTTATAGAGGGAGTTCAGTGCTCAAGTCTGCATCGATGCGTCCTTGATACCAAGAACACATCCACGAACTTTCACCATCCTCCGTTCTTGCAGTCTTGAGTTTTGGAACTGAACTTTGATGGTTGAGGATGGGGTTCTACAAGAACACAAGATTGCTAAAGAACGCAGTCTTTAGTCTTTTGAGTTGATTAAGAAGTTACAAACAGTCAAACAACACGGAATTACTGGGGTAAAAGTTTATAGTTTAGATAAAACCACTGATGTTTATGTTAAAGATTAAAATTACCATCATATGAATTTAACTTGATGTTTAAAAATGAAAGTTTTAGGCAGCAAATTACATTATTTTACCAATAGGTATTGAATATTTTACCATTTATTTTTATTTAGCTGATTACTACTTCATTTTATTTTTGATAAAAGTACAGGTTGTAAGTTCTGTTTGTTAAAACCAAAAGTTTCTTGAAGTGCTGTTTATGTAATAGATGGAAAGCAAATGACATTTGTTTCCGCCCCTTTTTGACTGATCCGAAAAATGGTCCGATCCGTGACTAAAAAAACCATAATGTGATCCAAACCGTGAGATTTGTGATCCATTACATCACTGCTTTTAACTGAATGAAATGATTCTTTTTGTCAGTCTCTAAGCTTTGATCTGTTTGTTTTAATTATTAGTATGGAAAGGAAATGGCCATAACTCTCGCTCAGTCACTGGGACAAAACATTGGCATCTTTTCTGATAAGAAACGCATTTTAAATGGTGAGTGCTCTTGTTTGTTATTATGACTGTAATCCTTTTAACATGTGTACTTTGGCTCATGCATACAGACTCTCACATTTTGTCACTGTAATTTGTCTTTCCCACACAGGGGAGTGCAAGTGTGAAGATAAATGGTCTGGTTGCATAATGGATGATGTTGGGTAAGTTTCTAATAAAGCAGATTTCCCAGATCTCCTAACACGCAAACACACTCATAGATAAGTATTAGTCTTGAAATACGTATTAGTCTTACTCAAACCGCCTGTCATGCTTTGTGCCGAGTCTGTGCTCCTGTGGTATGATGCTTAAGTAACATTAAGTCAAATCTAGTCAAAGTAACAGTGATTGAAATGTGTGCCCTTTCCTGATCCATAACACTTTCTGTTACATTAGACGTGGTTAACTAGCAGCTAGCGGGTTGCTGAGATCAATTTATATATTCAAGTCCACTGGGTGGCAGTACACAACATTTTGGCACCTCAATTCATCTGTGTCAGTGCTTACTCATGTAGTATCCTGTTTTTATTTTCACTGGAGCCTCACAGACTGTTCAAAGGTGGGAAATCAGCATTGCAATCTGTGAAGGTGAATCTCACAAAACTGTCCACCAAAAAACATATTTTGATTCACATTTCACATAGAAATATTATATATTTATATACGGTTAAAGACTCAATTATTAGTCCTCCTCTGAATTTTTTCTTCCAATCATTACCCGAGTGCTGTTTAACATTTTCAACACATTTCTATTATTTCAATATTTTTATTGATTTTACAATAGTATTACATTTTCCCACAGCACACATATTGAACAACATATTAACACAGTACATACATAGCAACAAACATACTCACATGCCCCATAAAAAACAGGGCGGAAAAGAAAGAGAGTAAGAAAGAAGGAAAGAAAGAAAGATAGAAAGATAGAAAGAAAGAAAGAATTGGGAAATTGAGGATAAACTTTTACTTAGGATACAGTAACCTAAAAAAAGATAAAAAAGGCTGCCAACCCTCATAAATCTTTTTGTTGAGCCTCTGATGGTGTATGTAAGGTGTTTGCGTTTAAAACGTGATACCACATTTAATATCTAGTGTTTGTGGGATTGTGGGTTTGGTTTTTTCACTTGAGAAGAATCAAGCATTTGGCCATAAATAAAGATAATGAAGCTAATAGGTGCATTTCTGCTGCTACTGCGCCAAAACGTGCACCAAAAATCCATATCTTTGTTACATATACAGTTGAAATCAGAATTAGCCCCCTGTTTATTTTTATCCCCTATTTTTGTTTAACAGAGAGATTTTTCAACACATTTCTGAACATAATAGTTTTAATAAATCATTTCTAATAACTGATTTATTTTTATCTTTGCCCTGATGACAGTAAATAATATTTGACTAGATATTTTTCTATACAGCTTAAAGTGACATTTAAAGGCTTAACTAGGTTAATTAGTTTAACTAGGCAGGTTAGAGTAATAAGGCAAGTTATTGTATAACCATGGTTTGTTCTGTAGACCATTGAAAAAATATAGCTTAAAGGGGCTAATAATTTTGACATTAAAATGTTTTAAAATAATGAAAAACTGCTTTTATTCTAGCCGAAATAAAACAAATAAGACTTTCTCCAGAATAAAAAAACATTATCAGACATACTGTAAAAAAATTCCTTGCCCTGTTAAACATCATTTGGGAAACATTAAAAAATAAATAAATCAATAAATAAAAAATTAAGGGCATCCACAGAACATATCCCTCACATCTGATGGCTGCTGGATCAGATGAATCTGACCCTGGATACGTTTTTGCCAGCTTGCTCCTAGATAGGTGAAGCCTATGAAGCACCTTGAACTATAGAATTTGTTGAATTTTCCTTGCTAAATTTTCGATTTGGAATTTCCCCCAACCGTTGCATAGCCCGGGGTATCAGAGTGAGCACTGAGTCCTACTTGGCCCTACCCTGATCCAATTCAACACATTTTTACACATAATAATTTTAATAACTAGTTTATTTAGTCTTTTGCCATGATGACTGCACATAATATTTTACCAGTTATTTGCAAGTAACTAGTTTCCAGCTTACAGTGCATTTAAAGGCTTAACTAAGTTTGGCTAATTGGGAAAGTTAAACGAAAGTCAAAAACGAAAATCAAACACGGAGAGTGTCAAAAACCCTTTTGTATGAGGAACTACATTCTTCCGCCGTTCATTCACATCTGCAGCTGACCGTCAGAACAGCAGAAGCCGTCGCTTTAAAACACGTCACTTAAGAGCTAGTATTTGAATGATTCTCTACTGTAATGTCTAAAGTGATGACAAAACAAGTTATTTTGCTCACATTTTAAGATTATAAGGCTGAACGGCTTGAAATGCCACCTGTCTACAGAGATTTCCCAGTATTTCTCTGTTGCAATCGGGAAATTAAAAACAACAATAATTTACCCAGAAAAAGCCAAACCAAAGCAAACACTAGCAGATTATATGGTATAAATACAGCACTACAACATACAAAAAAGAGAGATTGACTTAGAATGCCACTTACCTGTTTTATAATGATTTGATTAGCTGTAATTTAAAACAACATGAAAAGAAAATGCTGAGTTTTTCTCCTTTGAGGGCTTATTATGCGGTCTCTTTCGCCATCTTGTGGCGCAACCATCTTTGCTCTGCTCGGCTTGACAGCCTAGTGGCTGGCGATCTACGAAATCATAAATACTTATAAAATAGGCACTATCCTTATAACAAAACTGCATAGTCGCAATCTAAACAACTACATTCTCACCTAAAAAGCCCTCAAAATACACTATGTTGTCCAACTGTTGCAGTATTTGTCAAACTGTAGTGAGTCTATTGATCTGCTGTCTCTCTATGTGGGAGGAGTAATACACAAGCATGAAGAGGCTGCATGAGTGCTGTTATTGCAGAATATCACACGGCTATCATCAGCCAATCAGATTCGAGAACCTAACAGAACTGTTGTATAAATATATCATCAATATTTCAGAGGAAGGCTAATACTGTTGTGTTCAACTGTGTGTGTGTGTGTGTGTGTGTATATATATATATATATATATATATATATATATATATATATATATATATATATATATATATATATACACACACACACACACACACACACATATATATATATATACATATATACTACTTATAGTAGTGTATGATGTAGTGACTTTAGTTTTAATTTGTAGATTATGCTGCCTTAAATATTTATTTCCATTACTGTAAAATGGTTATAACAGAAAAAATATTATATAAATGTTACGGTTTTCTTTATGCCAGTTTTCCCCCTTTTTGATTGGAGCTAAATCAATAATTTTTGTGAGATTAAACTATGAACTCCTGTGCAAAATCGAAACATGATATTCTCAAAATGTCACGAGAAAGTGTTATCGATCCTTTAAGTCCAATTTTCTCTGTTTGACTCTCCACTGTTGACATTTCACATGTGGACATTGACATTTCACTGTTCATGATTCAGATTCATCCGGTATCCAAATATTCACAAACAGTGTTGATCTAAATAATCCTATTAACAGTACTAGCATAATAATTATCATTTATTCCTAAAGCAGTCAGAAATGTTCACAGTGGTCGTGTGGGAAATGATCAGATTCTTGTGATGCAATATAGGTGTTTGTTCATGTCAAAGTGTGCGTCTGTGTGTGTTGGTTTGTCTTTATCCGTGTGTTTTAATACCTTTTGCGTTTCCCCTTGATCCCGAATGGGACAGCAGGTGAGCAGACGCTTGGCTGTGTCATGCTACTCGCTTGTGTCCTTCTGAATAGCCAGCTGCTGAGTTACTTCAGCTCCTCACTCCATCTAAAAGCATTATGGCCTCAATTTTACTCGGACAAGAGAGAGATTTGGGGGGAAGTGCATTGTGTTGGAACACTCTGCAGTTTCCTATGTGCTCTCTTTAACTTTTGTACGGGTTTTCAATTCGGTCAACAGCTCATAGTGGGACATGTTTTGTTAAGAGGGGATTTTTGGCTCCTCTATGTTTAATGGGGTCATATCATGTATTTTTAGCATCGTATTGTCATTGATAATATTAGCTAAGTTATTAATCTGAGAAGACTCTAATATCTGCTGCAAAGATCTAGGAAGTTTTTGAGGATACAATCAGGTTCAATACCTATATTTACATTAACACCATTAGTTAACCATAATAATGATAATAATAATAATAATAATAATAATAATAATATAATAAAGATTTCACAACAAGCTGTAGTGCTGTTTAATGATAAATTCAGACTTACAAAAAAGTATGTTTATATATATATATATATATTTAACTCATCAGAGTTTAAGTGTTTAAAGCTTTACAGGCTATGTGATAGACTTTTATTAATAAAGTTATGTATATTTGGAGCTTTGGTGTTGCCACCTTTCAAATATTGAAATGTTGTTTTTTTACATTTATAATAAAATATTTAAATATAACATAAAATTAAATATAAATATCAATCTATAAAGGCGTCACAGTGGCGCAGTGGGTAGTGCTGTCGCCTCACAACAAGAAGGTCGCTGGTTTGAGCATCAGCTCAGTCAGTTGGCATTTCTGTGTGGAGTTTGCATGTTCTCCCTGTGTTCACATGGGTTTCCTCTGGGTGCTCCAAAGACATGCACTATAGGTGATTTGAATAAACTAAGTGTATGTGTACTGTATGTGTGGGTGTGAATGCAAGAGTGTATGGGTGTTTCCCATTACTCGGTTGTGGCTGGAAGGGCATCCACTGCGTAAAACATATGCTGGATAAGTTGGCGGTTCATTCCACTGTGGTGACCGCTGATTAATAAAGGGACTAAGCCGAAAATAAAATGAATGAATGAATATCAATCTATATGTAAATATATGTATTTTATTATACACTTTATCATACATTTATATGCATATAAAAAATACAGAATTGCACATGTATTATGTAAATAAACTTTAATCTTGTATAAGATTAGTCACAATCAGTGTTGGGGAAAGTTACTTTTGAATGTAATGCGTTGAATAGTTGAGTTACTTTTTATGGTAAGTAATGCGTTACATTACTTTTGAGTTACTCTTGTGTTACTTTTTATTACCTTTACTAAGGCTTGATCTATTTCAGAACTATCTTTTACTTTTTTTATTAATTACAGGAGCTCTGCAATCAACAACACACTCTATAACCTTTATATACCTTTAAAAACCCATTACTTTAGGATAATGTTATCTGAGAATGTCCTGACCCCAGAGCTCTACATGCTGTATATATAGATTAATGAAAGTTTAAAGAAATGTCTTTACTACTTTTGTACAAATTGTCTTAATTAAAAACAATTTTCCATTGAGACAATGCCCTTTTCTTTTTCTTCGATGTGTTCAAAATAATGAACACATTCCCTCATTGACTGCATGATTCATTGCGACTACATTTAAATTATTTTTTTTAAAGCTAATTAATTAAACTAAAAAGTAACTCACATTACATTTTCAAAAAAGTAACTCAAATATTATTACTTAATATTTAAAAGTAATGGGTTTCTTTACTCGTTAGTTAAAAAAGTAATATTATTATGTAGCTCGCGTTACTTGTAATGCGTTACCCCCAACACTGGTCACAATCAATCGCTAAACAGCACTAACTACTGCAGCTGTTGCATAGCTCAAAAGAATTATGTTTGTAAAGTGTGGGACTTACCGAAATGTTTACAATGTCTCATTTATATTAAAAGATGAAAGAAATGTGTATTGTCTGTGATATGAGCCCATTAAACAGTTTCAAACTGTCTGCAGTCATTCACACTCAAACGAACAGAACGATCATGATTTCATGCTAATGCCAAATGTCATAAAGCCTGCGTGAGACACACACAAACCTCCAAACTCGAAACGCTTTTATCGTACTTTCAGAATTATCTGGAAAAAAAGCTAAAGTTTGTCATCTGACGATGTATAATGGCTTACTGACAGGACGTTAGCTGAAATTCACACCAGCACTCCCAGTGTGTGTTCACCCTCCGTCTTGCTGTGTGCTTAGCTTCTCAAATAAGACTTCTTCTCTTCAAAAGCAATGTTTCTGAGCACATTTATTAGTTATTATCTATTTTAATGAATGCAAACATCTCCACAACTTCACCTTTGACCCTTGAAATTCACAAACTGAGAGAAAAAGTGTTGTACTCACCATACCACAAGCTGTGCTTTCTCACTATCAGGAGAATGTGGGACTATTCGGACAAAAAGTCCAAACTTCTGAGTATGAGAAAGATGCATATGTGTCGTTGGGTTTTGTTTGATAAATCCATCATTTCCCTGAAAGCTACAGCACACTCTCATGTTATTAACACCAATGTCAATGGCCTTTCAGACAGACGCGCTCATGTTGATCTGTCTCTCCATTGATGGATGTTTTTTAGAGTTTTATTTTCTCCGTGCAGCCTGCATGTCCGTTCTGATCCACTAACTCCAGTGTTAAAATGGCAGGATGTTTTGTGTTCTCTGTTTCCCTTTAAGTTTGTCTTCCTGCTGTTAACAATCCTGTGAAAATGTCTGCAAACACTTTAAAATTAATTACCCATGCTCAAGCAGGTAAGACAAGGTGCCCTGATATTCCAGGAACACACTCAGCGTCTGGTAAACGAAGAGTAACCACTCGTACGTGGCATAATGTGAGAGATATGCACTTATTGATTCTCAGCCTGCGGTTAAGGCTTCCTGAAACTGTGTTGTTGCAGATTGTCACAGATTGGAATTGTGCTTACTGCTTGGGAATGATCTCCTCGGGATATTGAGGGCTACGACCTGGCTGATACACGCTGATACTGGGCAATTTGTGCGCACTGCCACACCTCTGAGTTTACAAGTGGAAGAACTGTGATTTGCATTGGACGGGAGGGTGTAGTGCAGGGGTGTCAAACTCATTTTAGCTCAGGAGCCACATGGAGAAAAATCAATAGCCAAGCGGTCCGGAGCAGTAAAATCATGGTATATATAACTTAAAAACAACAACTTTAGATTGTTTTCTTTGTTTTCAATATGATCAACATACAACAAAGCTAGAGCGTGAGGACAACAGACTATCTCACAGAAATTTGTAACTTTTTTTATTTATTTGCTTATTCATATGGATTCATACAATCTCATTCATACAATTTAGTACGATTTGCTTGTCCACCAATGATAGTTGGGTTTAGGGGTGTGGGTGCCACGCCTCTTTTTTTATATCGTACATTTTCGTACGACTGAACTTGTTAGAATTAGCCACAAAACTGGCAAAATGTGAAATAGTTACATTTCCCTGTAAGAACAACTCAGTGTGGTACGGCAGGGCATAGATGTGGTCTTTCTCTCTGAGTAGGCTGTAAAACTGATACTAATTCAGGATTTTTTTATCGCAGGAGTTTTCAACCTTTTTTACTTTGAGCCCACTTCTTTAGCGCCCAGCAACAGCCCCTGATTCTGCCATTTTGGAGTGAAAGCGGTCGGCTGTCCATTGGATCTTATTGCTGTTGCCATGGCAAGCAGCTGCTTTGTTTTTATTTATTTAATTTAAAAGTGCATTAAAACTGAGATACAACCTGAAAGACGACAATACAGCACTTGCTATCACAATCATCAGCACTTTTACTAGTTTATTTTACAGACTTATAATATGCTTTTGTTCTATTGGAGTTTTCATTCCAAATTGGCCGCAGTGCCATCTAGTGGCTGTTTCTCATATTGCATTAGAGTGTCACCCCTTGGTGATTCTATGCTCTTTGACTGACTGAATATCTACTATTAAATATCTACTATTCAAAAATATACAAACAAATGTAAAAACAGTAAAACACCCTAAATCTGTTCAAACGCGTCGATCTGATGGCGGTTGAGTTTGCAGCTGGATATTATTGGGAGATCACTGACAGGAACAGTGAACAGCTCCGCCAGAGCGTGTCTGAAACTCATATGCAAGTTTATTTTACATTCTATGACAGAAACACCCTTGACCCTCGCTAGATCCTGTATGGGCATGCGTCTGTTATAAATCACTCAAAGGACATTAATTTGGACAACTATGCGGATAAATTAAATAGTTCACACAATAATACACAAAAAGAGACCTTCACTTTTACTTCAAACAGTTTGTGAATGAACCGACTTACGTGTTGCTTAGTTGCAAATGTGATCATGAGGCTGTTTTTGCACAGAGTTTGAAGTAATCCATCACATAACTGGAGAAAGGCCATTACTTCATTCATTTTAATATAGCATATTAATAATGAAATCCAAAATTATTGTATTATATTCAGAGTTGATTTTAATCTCATGGCCCACCTGTAGGATTGCTGAGGCACACTAGTGGCTGCGGCTCCCCTGTTGAGAATCCCTGCTTTATCAGATGAAATTAACCATTTAAGGTTGCGCCATCCAGTGAACACAATTGGAACTGCAGCTTCTTTTATTGAAAAATTGCAGCTCGTTTTTATACTTTACAGAATCATCTCGCGAATCAGGCCCGCAAACAGGTTTTATCCGGCCCACAGGCCATACGTTTGACACCCCTGGTGTAGTGGATGGACTGACAGAAGGAATGAGGGAATAAAGTTTATGAAAGTGTCAGGAGAATTAGTGAGGATTTCCCTATAAAGAGATGGGCATTTGGGGATTTTAGACCAGGGTTTCTTAAATTGACAAAATAACTAAAATTTAAGATGACACTTTACAATAAGTTTTCATTAGTTAATGCAAACTAATTATGAACAATACAATACAGCATTTATTAATATAGTTCAACATTTACTAATGCATTATTAAAATCCAAATTCATGCTTTAATACATTGAGTTAACGTCAACTAACAACAAATTTGATTTTCATTAACTAACATTACTAAATGAGCAAAATCACATGAGTAGCAGTGTGATATGGCTGTATATCGGCATAGGGAGGTGTACTTTAGTGCCCCCCACCAGTGCAGATTTACAGCCATAGCAGACTGCTATGAGTGTGATATTGCGTTTGCTCAACAGTTCGCTGGCATAATCGTGTTAAAAAAAAAAAATCAAACAGAGGCTCAAAAACCCTTTTGTAAGAGAAATTACTTTTTCCACCATTCATTCACATCTGCAGCTAACGTCAGAACAGCAGAAACTGTTGTTCATTCACCAACGTCACTTTAGAGCTAGCATTTGAATGATTCTTTAGCGTAATGTCTAAAGGCATGACAAAACAAGTAATTTTTGATCACATTTTAAGATTATAAGGCTGAACGGCATGAAGAGCCATCAATCAGCAGAGATTTCCAGTATTTCTCTGTGGCAATCAAGATATCACAATAATTAACCCCAAAAAAGCCAAAGCAAAGCAAACACTGCCAGTTTCTGTGGTATAAATACAGCACTAAAAATACAAAACAGAGAGAATGTCAATTACCTGATTTATAATGATTTGTTCAGCTTGTACATTGAGAAAATGCTGTTTTTCTCCCCTAAGGACTTATTATGCTGTCTCTGTTGCCATCTTGTGGCGGAACGTCATCCGTCACTTTTTTTGGTCTTCTCAGACAGGCTGATGGCGGCCTATGCACTGAATTCGATTCTCCGAAACTGCATAGTTGCAATCTAAACAACTACATTCTTGACTAAAAATGCCCCAAAAGTACATTATGTTGCCCAATAGGAGTAATATTTGTCAAACTGTAGAGTGTGCTTAGCTTATTGCTGTATGTGGGTGAAGTAATACACAAGGGTAAAGGGTGAAAAGGCTGTACGAATGCTGTCATTTGCAGAATATTGCACAACTCTCCGCCAATCAGATTCAAGAACCCGATAGAACTGTTGTATAAACATGAAAAAATACTATAATAAATGTATTGTTTGTTCATGTTAGTAAATACATTGGTAACACTTTAGTTTAGGTCACAGTTCATGGTATTAACTTAGCTTAGTAAACTACTAATTAGCTGTTCATTCATAGTTAGTAAGGCAGAAGTTGGGTTTAGGATTAGGGATGTAGAATAAGATGCTGCTTGCTCATAACTACTAATAAATAGATAATAATTTAAATAATAATAGGCACGTGGTGACCAGTAGAATTGTGACCTAAAATGTTGTTAATGATGATGATGATGACGACGACGATGAAAAAAGCCTTTATTTGTCATATAAACTTTTACATGTAGCGAAATTGGACCCCTCCGACTATACACAAACCTCACACATTTCAGGGAAAGACAGGTCAGATGAGAGGTAATTTTAGAAAGAGGAAGTAATATACATTAGGGAAAAGGGAGGCAAAAAAAGCCCCTCCTGTCCTTGAAGTAGGGCAGTGTGAAAACAGTGGTAATGGTAATTAACTAATACAACCTTTATGTAAAGTGTTACCAATTTTGAACAAATATTTATAAATCAAATTATATATTAGAATCTTTTTTTGAAACTAGGGAAGGAAATTTTTATTATTATTACTTATTGTTTTGTAATTTCAAGTTAATAGGCTTTTGAACAAGAGACTTCATTTTTGTCCATTGGGAATTGATTGAATCATTGATTAGCTGTGGTTTCTATTGATTTATCTTGTGTCATTGGCAGTTTGACCCTTTTCTGCCAGTAAACATACCAGACACAGAAGGAGGGGGAAACTATTCTGCGTAAAGATTACAAAAGCTCATAAATTATTAATTATTAGTATTATTAATAATTATTAATGACGAATTCATGTAAAAATAATTTACAATACACTGTAATATTCTATTTTAAAATAATTGGAAATTTTAACCTGCATGGACTTAATTGACATCAGAGAATATGCATATATAATGTATAATGTTTGATAAAATAAATCTTAAAAGGCACTTAAAGTAAATCATTTGGATAATTGACAATATTTAATGTTAATGTAAATTTTTGCAAATGTAAATAATAGATTTTACAATTGCCAACTATTATACAAATGTATTGTTGTATCATTGTTGAACTATTCACTTAAAATCTTAAAAGGGACTTTAAGTAAATATTTAAGTCAAATAATTAATATTAAACTGTTGACAAAAGTGTGTGAATCCCAGATTCAATGGTACTTCAAAGTTTGTGGCGCAGTTCAGAGTGTGTATGCTGTTCTTTTACCATCATCTCCTTTTTAAATTTTTTACCAGTTTTTATATATTAAAGTGTAAACTTCTCAGTAAGCTTCAAAGCTGCATTGTATATAAACTACAGCAAGCATTTATATGTAATGCAATACACATATCCACTGGATTGAAAAGGATAAGATCCATCTGTAAGCACATAACTGGGAATTGACTGAGTCTTTCATTTTCATCAGGTTTGGTTGTGGTTTTTGTGTTGGTTTGTACTGTGTTTTGGTGTTCTTTATGTCTGAGTCCTGCCCTCTGCTGGTCACAATAAACACAGTTAGTAGCTGCGTAACCATTTCCTCATCTGACCAGACTGATGATTACACACTGTAAAAATGCGGGGTTCCACACAATTCCTTCATGTTGTCCCAACACAAATCAATTAAGTTACCTTAACACTTTAACCAAATTTATGTGGATTGAACATAAAAACATGAAGTTGTCCCAATGAAATATCAAGAATTGTGTTGATTCAGCTTATTTTAAATAAGTAGTTTGAACAAGCAAAAAAAAAAAAAACATAATTTTGCACATGCCCCATGGCTGGTTCACATTAATCCTGTTTTCTATCCCAAGGCCTTTTAACAATAGATAGAACTCGTTCATAACAGTGACCATGTTTACATGAGCATTTTAATTGATTAATTCTGGCATATTCTGATTATTTGTGTGTCATGTAAATGGGATTTGACTTGATAAACCAATGTGAAAAATGCAGTATGCTTATATACAGTTGAAGTCAAAATTATTAGCCCTCTTGAATTATTAGCCCTCCTGTATATTTTTTTCTCAGTTTCTGTTCAACGAACAAAAGATTTTTTCAACACATTTCTAAACATAATAGTTTTAGTCACTCATTTCCAATAACTGATTTACTTTATCTTTGTCATGATTACAGTAAATAATGTTTTACTACATATTTTTCAAGATATTAGTTTTCAGTTATTTAAAAGTTTTATTAGGTTAATTAGGCAAGTTAGGGTAATTAGGCAAATCATTGTATAATGATGGTTTGTTCTGTAGACAATTGAAAAAAAAACATTGCTATTAAAGTGCTTATAATATTGACCTTAAAATGGTTTACAAAATAAATAAAACTGCTTTTATTCAAAGTGAAATAATAAAAATAAGACTTTCTCCAGAAGAAAAAATATTATAGAAAATACTGTAAAAAAAAATCCTTGCTCTGTTAAACATTATTTGGTAAATGTGTAAAAAATCTCAACAAATATCTCAATTGAAGTCTGAATTTCCATTTGTTATTTTACACATTTTCAGATTACTAATCCTTTCCATAATTTCCACAAGAGGGTAGTTTGGAATTTTGAATATGATAAATATGATAAATATATTAAACATTAAACATAATAAATATTAATAAATATAGGAATAATTTTTAAATTGGTGCTAGAATACCTCATTTGGAAAACAGCATGCATGTAAACATGGTGATGAAGTAATAGTTGATTTTCAGTTCAAACTCAGTGTGATTTGACCGTGATCAGTCTGTCTCAGTAATCAGAGGGGATGAAAGTAAAATTAGCCTGTATGAATTTAGTGCTCTGTGGTTCTCTCTAACAGCTTCTACTTACCTGAGAGATTTTCTGACTGTAATGTGGAAGAGTTTCATGATTTCCTGAACAGTGGAGGCGGCGCTTGTCTCTTCAACAAACCCTCAAAGGTAAACCTTCTTCATTTCAATCTTTTCAATTCATAGCTCTATTATGACATTGTTTACGGCAAAGATTGCCCCATCATCAGAAGGATCATTAACAAAGTATTATAAATGGTTATGTTCCTTTTTTTAGGGTGTATGTAAACTTCTGGGTTCAACTGTACTTCTCACACTTCTTATATTTCAAAATACCAGCAATTGCTTGCATTAAAAATGTCTTCATTGTCACTTTTAACGAATTTAATGCATGTTTGATCACTGAAAGTAGTAATTTTATAATAATAATTAAAATTAAGGGTGACGCTGTGGCGCAGTAGGTAGTGCTGTCGCCTCACAGCAAGAAGGTCGCTGGTTAAAGCTTTGTCTGGGTCAGTTGGCATTTCTGTGTGGAGTTTGCATGTTCTTCCCGTGTTCGCATGGGTTTCCTCCGTGTGCTCCGGTTTCCCTCACAAGTCCAAAGACATGTAGTATAGGTGAATTAGGTAAGCTAAATTGTCCTTAGTGTGTATGTGAATGAGTGTGTATGAATGTTTCCCAGGGATAGGTTGCAGTTGGAAGGGCATCCGCTGCGTAAAACATATGCCAGAATAGTTGGTGGTTCATTCCGCTGTGGTGACCCCTTTCACATTTTATGTGAAATTTTGTTGATTTTGTTTAAAGAAATTGCTAAATTATTTTCATTTTGACTCCATATGAAAATAAACAATACATGTGACAAATATTAGGGCACTAAATGTAAAATGCAAAGTAACTGTGTTCTTTACTTCACGTTTTTGTTTACGTTTGCAGCTCTTGGATCCTCCTGAGTGTGGAAATGGCTTTGTGGAGGCAGGAGAGGAGTGTGACTGTGGAAGCCCAGCCGTGAGTGATCTTCCATCAACATCACGATCACATTAATCTGACACTGCTTATGTAATCTCCTTTTCTCCTCTTTTTCTGCAGGAGTGTGCTAAAGAGGGGGAAAACTGCTGCAAAAAATGTATGTTGACTCAGGGAGCCAAATGCAGTGATGGTCTCTGTTGTAAAAACTGCCAGGTAGGTGCTGAGTCATACAAGAAAGAAAAAAAAAGTGCAGCTGTTTCTGTTTGAGTGAGATTTTTAATGATCATTGTGCTGTCTCTGTAGCTGGAGTTTATGGGTGTGCTTTGTCGAGAGGCTGTCAATGATTGCGACATACCGGAAATGTGCACTGGGAACTCCAGCCAGGTGAGGGCACTGTTGTGTACATCTCACAACACATCCAGCAGGAGCAGAATGGGTTATCTGCTTGTTATATTGTGTATCCACATAAGTCGTGACATATGGAATAGTGTTTCCAGGTCCAAGCCGTTACTCAGTTGAATAGGCTATATGCACAGCCAGTGTTTTTTCCCCTACAGATAAACCAGGCCCGGCCCTAACCAATTTGGCGCCCTAGGCAAGATTTCAGGTGGCGCCCCGTCACATCGCAGTAAATTCCACTGCTAGTGTAAAGTCATAAGAAACAAAACAGCTTTTTGATCGACTACTACAAGCTGGGAAAATGTCAGATAAATATGCCAATGGCATTAACATTATTGCTGAATAGATCTAATATTTACTAATTTGCTTGTGGAAGGAATGATGGGGGTAGTTACATTAATATTACTATTTTCCAAAACATCTATGCCCTTCCATAACATTAGCTGACGTAACAGATAGCACTATAGCTATTTAATGATTAGCAATGTTATGTCATATCTATCAACGTTGGGATGTTAAAATATAGGACAACAAATAGCTTCAAATGATAGAAAACATAGCAAACATTAGAAAATATTGACAATAAAATAAAAGGTTTAACCTATTAAAATCAATGGCCTATACAGAAATTAAATAAAGCTATAAAATCTATTTAACTTTTAATTGTGTTTGCATATTGATTAAAGTTACTATAGTTATTTAGTGAAGAGCAGCAAAAGAATCTGTCATTGTGTTTTGTTTGATAATAGAGGTGTTCATGTAAGAATGCACAGATCTAGAATGAATGAATGAATGAAGCATTCGACTACTTTAGTAACTGTTGTGCTCATTTAAGAGAAAAATAGTTGTGTTTAAAATAAAACAAGCAGGATAGAGCAAAAAAAAAAAAAAAAAAACGTAAAAAAAGAAACACTTTTTCGACGGTCCCTTAAGGAGAGCTCCACTCCGCGCGAGCTCAGCTCTCCCGGCTAAACGCATATCCCAGGCTAAACGGAGCAGTGCTCGTAATATCGAGCGAAAAAAAGAAAAAGATAGCTGTGAAACATAACCAGCTTTGTCTTTTTGTAGGAAACACACTTTAGATCTTTTTAGGGTAAGAGGTTTTTGAGTTATTGCCATCTATCACTGAATGTGTGTCAGGAATATTGAAAACAAAACCAACTTATCCCCGCTCATTTCTGGCGCCCCCTGGATGTACAGCGCCCCTTAGCATTTGCCTACACTACCTATGCCACGGGCCGGCCCTGAAATAAACGTCTGGTCAACGGTTAATGTGACTTTTTTTCAAATCTGTAAGAGTCCAGCTGTGGAGTTTGGTAAAGGCTACGCCCAGGTCAGGTCTCTTTACAATGGCCAAGTGTGCAGCATCCCGGCTGTCCAGCACATCCAACAGCCTGACCTCATCATAGATTTTATGAAGCAGTGCTTTGGAGGTTTCTGAGACATGACGGCCAATCAAGGCCACTAGTTACGGTTTCTTTTACAGCATCGATGTTGTAATGTAATTTAATGTAATGTAATGCCTCTGCCGCTGAGACTGCAGCTCTGCACAAGACGTTTGGCCAGCAGGGAAATGGAAATGGTTGTGTCCAACTGAGTCTGGTATCTCTCAAAGTTTTTTTTTCTTCACTTTCGCCAATTGGTGAAGTTTTTTCCACGCAACTGTCACCACTGGCTTGCATGGTTTGGGATCTGTAGAGCTACGCATCGACGGATTTGCTCTTTAGTGTTTGAACTCTCAGTAGTGATTATTAAACCATGATGAACTGAGCTAAACTGAACTGAACTTAAACTCTGAAAATTGAACTGACACTGTTTTAATATACTATGATCTTTTATGTATAGCTGCTTTGACACAATCTACATTGTAAAAGCGCTATACAAATAAAGGTGAATTGCATTGAATAATTACAATACAATTAGTTAAATAGACTTAAGCAGTCATTTAGTTGTTCATGAGTAAAACGAGATGACGCACACACTTTCAGGATCAGCAGGAAACTACAATACCTAATAAAAAAGCCAGTATTTTGTCTGTGACTGTACACATTTAAGAATTATTATGCTCCATGATGCATGGCTAATTATCTTCTACATTTTTTTTTTAATTTGAGAGTGAATATGAAAAATGCTTTTTCAATTGATTTTTCAAAAAATATGAAAAATTGCTTCTGTTTCAAACAATACATTATGTACATTATGGGATTTGGTCTTCCATATAGTGTGCCGTGGAAATTTAGTTTAGTCAATGTTATTCCATGCATAAATAAAACTCACGTCGTACTATACATGGTTTATGTATTGTAAACTGTATTTGTTTAAAAACAGTTTATAGTATGCCATTCTCTTGTATTTTGTATTTTCTCAAGCACTTTAGAATTTTATATTTAAGCTCAGTGTATATGCTTTTTAACAGTGTCCTCCAAACCTACACAAGATGGATGGGTACACGTGTGAGAAAGATCAAGTAAGTTTTTGTATATACATATATAATACAGTATAAATAATTATTTATAATATATATTACAATATATTCGTAATTTCATTTATATAATTGTTTCTGTGGACATTTTGTTCTACTTTTATGTCATTTTAGGGAAGATGTTTCAACGGCAGATGCAAAACCAAGGATAGGCAGTGCAAGTATCTCTGGGGAGAGAGTGAGTGACTTATTAGCATTTATTCACGTTTTACATGAGCTTTTATTTTAATTTCAGTTTTGTTTTTATTGGTGTGTTTCCTTGTAATTTCAATTCGTTTCAAAATATGCATTTTTGTTTTTTACATTTGTTTTTATGTTTAAAGAGGCTATATTATTTAAGAATGTTCACTATTTACCTAAAAATCTCTTTTTCATTCGCCAGTGCGTGAACAGCTCGTAACAAAACTTAAAAAATCACACCTTTTCAGACTTAACCCCTTGGTTATCTAATATTATTTTTATGTAAAAGACATTTTTTCTTGGAAAGCCGGTATTAATAAAATCAAGAGTATCTGAATTCCACAAATAGACCCTATAATATTAGGATTTCCTTTTAATTCAGCTTTATTTCAATTACAAAAAATAGCAACATCACTTTCCACTTTTTGAAACATGTTTTTTTTCTGAATGGTTTTGGTGTGATTATGATTACTTTAATGTCTCTGAAATGTTTCTAAAGAAGCGACATCGGCTGATAAGTTTTGCTATGAGAAACTCAACATTGAGGGCACAGAGAAGGGCAACTGTGGACGTGACAAAGACACCTGGATACAGTGCAAAAAACAGTGAGTTACAACTTTTTTTTACATTATTGTAGTATTACTTTATTATTAATTCCTTAACTTTTTCCCCACCAGCCTTTTTTTTTAAAGTTGCAAGTCACTGCCAATATTTTTGATGATTTTCCACTAAATTTGACAGCGCTCAGAATGTTATCTACTAGGAATATATAACATTATTCATTAATTTAGTCATTTTAATTTGGCTTAGTCGCTTATTAATCAGGGGGCGCCACAGCGGAATGGACTACCAAATATTACAGTAAATGTTTTACACATTGGATGTCCTTCCAGCTGCAACCCAGTACTGGGAAACACCCATACACTTACATTCACAAACACTACGACCAATTTAGTTAATCCAGTTCACCTGTACCGCATGTCTTTGGACTGTGGGGTAAACCGGACCACCCTGTGGAAAACCATGCCAACACGGGGGGGACATGCTACAAACTCTACACAAAAATGCTAACTGGCCCAGCCAGGACTCGAACCAGCAACCTTCTTGCTGTGAGGTGACAGTGATAACCACTGAGTCACCGTGCTGCCCATATATGAAATTGTATATACAAATAAAAAGCCTAGCCTCTGATTTTAAGGGTTATATTCTATCTTCATGTGTTCATGTTGTATCACCACTTGAATGCAGATAGATTTCAAAGCAATTTTTCACACAGTGCATGTGTTATATTGTGGATCATTTCAATAATTGGTGGATCATTTTGTTGTGGCGAGTCCTAATGAAGAATGGAGTAAGCCAAAGGAAAGTTGTTTAGCTTCATTTTTACATGTGGTATGATCTACAGTACACTTTCTCTGATCATCTTATATTTCATACTCAGAAGACCCAGAGGTCTCGTCCTCATTCAGGATGAAGTGCGCTAGAGCAGGGGTGCCCAAACTCGGTCCTGCAGAGCCGGTGTCCTGCATAGTTTAGCTCAAACTTCCTTCAACACACCTGTCTGGAAGTTTCTAGATACCTAGAAAGAGCTTGATTAGTTGGTCTAAGTTTGTTTAATTGGGGTTGGGACTAAAATATTCAGGACACCGGCCCTTCAGGAGCGAGTTTGGGCACCAATTTGCTAGGACTTCCCTTACCGTAATACACCTATAACACAGATTGCCGTAAAACTTTATTAGTTGCAGAGAAACATTCATTCATTCATTAATTCATTTTCTTTTCAGCTTAGTCCCTTTATTAAGCTGGGGTCACCAAAGAATTAGTTAAAAATTTATTTTGATTTCAGAAATAATGAGTAAAAATAAAGTCAGTTTTTCTATGAAAAAAGCAAATCAATTTGCCAAAGAATTAATCAAAATAATCTTGTTTTTGCTTTGAAATAAGGAAAAAGTCACTTAATTTTGTTACACACTTAACATATTAGTTCTGAGAACAAGACAATATTTACTTTAAATATTTATACTAGAAACTCAAGAAAGGCTTTTTTTTCGCAGTATTGATGAGATGTCTGGTCTGTGGCGGGGAAAGATATTTAAAAGTGTGTGTGTGTGCGTGTGTGTCTGTTTTCAGGGAT
The DNA here is from genome assembly GCF_052040795.2 of Danio rerio. Taxonomy (NCBI): domain Eukaryota; kingdom Metazoa; phylum Chordata; class Actinopteri; order Cypriniformes; family Danionidae; genus Danio; species Danio rerio. The sequence goes on from NC_141036.1 coordinate 49,005,810, forward strand.
GTTCACTGTGGATACCTGCTGTGCTCCAACATTTCTCCAGCACCTAGACTAGGAGAGTTACAGGGAGGATTGACCTCTTTCTCTGTGGCCCAGCACAGCGCTTCACTGGATTGCAGGTACACACGCACACACACACACACACACACACACACTATTTCTTTAGCTTTCTGTGTGTACTTTGATTTTTCTGAATGGAGTGTGAATGTTTCAGTGGAGGGCATGTGCTGATTGATGGTGACACTGATCTGGGATATGTGGAGGACGGGACGGCTTGCGGGACGGATCGCATCTGCTTTAATCACAAATGCCTCCCAGTGCAGGACTTCAACTTCAGCACGTGTCCCGGCACCAATGAAAGAGTGATCTGCTCAGGACATGGGGTGAGAGGTTGTGTGTGGGGTGTGAACTGGGACTGTTTTTTCACCCGCTAATCTAATTTCAGCTTCAGCGCTAAGTGCCATGAGAAAATTTGCTGGATATGTATGCACAATATATATATTTTAAATGGTAAAATTCTATATATTTTTATTAGAAAACTAAATGTCTAATAGTACTAATACACTCACCAGCCACTTTATTTGGTACACCTGTCCAACTGCTGTCCAATCAGCCAATCACATGGCAGCAACTCAATGCATTTAGGCAAGACGATCTGCTGCTGTGCAAACCGAGCATTAGAATGGGGAAGAAAGGTGATTTAAGTGACTTTGAATGTGTCATGGTTGTTGGTGCCAGACGGGCTGATCTGAGTGTTTCAGAAACTGCTGATCTACTGGAATTTTCACACACAACCATCTCTAGGGTTTACAGAGAATAAAATATCCAGTGAGCGGCAGTTCTGTGGGGCAAATGCCTTGTTGATGCCAGAGGTCAGAGGAGAATGGCCAGACCGGTTTAAGCTGATAGCAAGGCAACAGTAACCATTCGTTACAACCGAGGTATACAGAAGAGCATCTCTGAACGCACAACATGTCCAACCTTGAGGCGGATGGGCTACAGCAGCAGAAGACCACATCGGGTGCCACTCCTGTCAGCTACAAACAGGAAACTGAGGCTACAATTCGCACAGGCTCACCAAAATTGGACAATAGAAAATTAAAAAAACGTTGCCTGGTCTGATAAATCTCAATTTCTGCTGCGACATTCGGATGGTAGGGTCAGAATTTGGCGTAAACAACATGAAAGCATGGATCCATCCTGCCTTGTGTCAACGGTTCAGACTGGTGGTGGTGGTGTAATGGTGTGGGGGATATTTTCTTGACACACTTTGGGCCCATTAGTACCAATTGAGCATTGTGTTAATGCCACAGCCTACCTGAGTATTGTTGCTGACCATGTCCATCCCTTTATGACCACAGTGTACCCATCTTCTGATGGCTACTTCCAGCAGGATATGTGCCATGTCATAAAGGGGTAATCCTCTCAGACTGGTTTCTTGAACATGACAATGAGTTCACTGTACTCAAACGGCCTCCACAGTCACCAGCTCTCAATCCAATAGACCACTATTGGGATGTGGTGGAACCGAAGATTCGCATCATAGATGTGCAGCTGACAAATCTGCAGCTTCTTAGTGATGCTATCATGTCAATATGGACCAAAATCTCTGATGAATATTTCCAGTACCTTGATGAATCTGTGCCAAGAACTATTAAGGCAGTTCTGAAGGCAAAGAGGGTCCCACCCGTTGCTAGTAAGGTGTACCTAATAAAGTGGATAGTGACTATATATGTCTAATAGTACTAATCTGTTCAAAACAGTTGAAGTCATAGCATCTTTTATTGTATTGGAAAGGTAATGTTAAATGCAGCTGCTCATCACTGTATTTTGACAAAAAAACAAATAGATGTGTAAATGATCTCTGTGTTGCAGGTGTGCAGTAATGAGCTCAGATGTGTGTGTGAGCTGGGCTGGGCAGGTGAGGACTGTAACTCCACCTCTCCATTGAGTTACCTGCTGGTGCGACCCACAGCCAAAACATCAGGTGAGCCAAACTTTTAGTTTCAACACCTTAGCAGCAGCAGAATGGTGCAGGTGGTCACTCATTTCTGGTACATGAGTTGATTTTTTTTTTTTTTCCAAAACATGTAGTGACTTATTGGCACTAAATGAGAGATGTTTTATTTAATAATACCTGATTTTGCCTTATTTCTGTATAAAATTATTAGGATTTTTTAAAAAAGGATTTTTTCCCCTTACGGTATTTCCTGTTATATTTTTCTTTTAGTTTATCTGGAAGAAAAAAAAATATTTTTACAAATGTAAAAACTGCAAAGATCAATATTATTCAAAAAAGATTTTTTTTTTGTTTCTCATTGGCTACAGAACAAACCACTTTTCATTACTAGTATCATGCAAAATATGCTAGTAAAATATTATGTTCTTCCATTATGGCAAGGAGAAATGACATTTGTTATTAAAATTTTGTTAATAAAATTGTTATTAACTCTCTGTTATGCTGAATTCAGACTGCACGGTTTTTAAAGTATTCGCGTCACAAATGTTTTCACACTGCATAACTATCTGGGGTAGTGTTCTGTCTGTGCTTTGTTTACACTGCAAGCAGGCCCGGCCTGGTACATTTGGGGGCCCTAAGAAAAATAATTTTGGGGCCCTACCTTGCTCTAAAAAGTGTAGAATTGCCATTGCAAACCGGCCCACAATGACTTTATTGCTTATTAAGTACACTCAATGGAACAGAAAAGCAAAACTGCCTGATTTCTTCTACTTAAAAGCTGTCTGAATGATTTAGACATTTTAAAACAGCACTGTGTTTGTCAACTAGCAGCTTCAAAAATGAAGAATTAAACTACCTCTAATAAAGGGAGCAGTGATTCCTACTTTGCATCCTTCTGGAGTGTTTAAAACATTTTCTATTAATTTAGCAAACAGATTGAAGATTCTATAAAAGATTCTAGGTTGAGTTTTTTTGTTTTTATTAATTGCAAAAGCAAAAACCCTGCAATGAAACGACACAGAACAATAATTAGCCAAAAGTGAAAATGCATTACTTAGTAATAAAATATACATTCTGAGTTCATTAAAAACAAAAGCAACAAAACAATTAACATTAATTCAAAAATTGATCTATAAATAATAAAATAAAAAAGCAAATATTATAAAGTATAGATGAAAAATATTAATATAAATAACAAATAACAAAAGGGAAGCAACAAATACTAATTAATAGTATTTATAGTTAATATATAGTTAATACCCAAATGCAATATTATTCCATTCAGTCACCTTCCCTGTTCCTTAACATTTAAGATGCAGGGTCCAGACATAACTTTTATAAACATGTCTCAGGAAACATATTGCCAGTGTGAAAATATGTCAGTGAAAAACACTTCAGTACTATTGCATTTCAGTAAAATTCGTTTAAAATAAATAAATAAATAAATAAACTAAAGGAAAAAACTAAATGTTTTATATTAGTAGACTATGTTTATTAATATGCAATTGCCTATTTTCGATAAATGTGCTATTAGATTATGATTTCATTTTATCATATAATTTATGATATATTATTTCTACGCCGGAAGGATAACGTTAGTTTCGTTTCCTTTTCGTGGAGCAATTTCCAAAATAATTCGGGTATATAACGGGGCAGGCAATGAAGCAAATGCCATGGTTGTGTCTGTGCATGGATTTGCGTTCTTGAGGTAACCGGTCGGTCTTGCAGGTTACCTTGAATCACGAGAACACTGAACGCATATGAGAAATAAGATGCTACGAGCTTCCTGTTGATCACTGTGTGATTGTTACTCACGTGAACGAGCACAGATTTGCCTGTGATTTCAGGCATTTATTTATAAGCGATTTCTCAAAAACCTGTTGGCGTGTCAAAATCGTGGCTAAAATCTTGCAGTCTGAACTCGGCATTAAACAGCCCTTGGAAATATTTGAAAAAGAGTACGAAATTTACTGGAGGGCTAATAATTTTATCTTCTACTGTATCTGTCTGACCAGTTGTCTAGTGCAACTTATTTCTAAGAAAAATACAGTATATAAAAATGCCTCCAGCAAGTTAACTCTTCATCACTTTTGATATTAAATGCATAACATACAGTGCTCAGCATAATTGGGTACACCCCATTTAGAAAATTTGAATTTATTTCCTCAGTGAATATGGGAAATATATATTAGTGCATTCAAACAAAACAGATTTATTAAACATATTTATTTATTAAAATATTATTTTAGTCACAGAACATCTTTAGAAATTTAAAGATAAATCATTTAAATGCACACAAAATATTGCACAAAAATTTGCAAAGTACAACATTTCAACTAAATTGTATATATATTTTTGTTTCTCTTAATTTTTGCTATATTTGAAAATGTTATTTAATATTTTTACCTAACATTTAAATTTGGGCCACTAATTTTTGAACCTTTATTTGTAAGTTATTTTGTGAGATAAGCTCCAGATTTGACTTCAGTACTGACTAAACTAATGTATATGCACTAATATAATATTGTAAAGCTACCAATAGAAAATATTAATTTAAATGAGATATTTTTTAATTGTGTACTCGTATACAGTTGAAGTCAGAATTATTAGCCCCCTTCAAATTTTTTTCTTCTTTTTTAAATATTTTCCAAATGATGTTTAACAGGGCAAGGGAATTTTTACAGTATGTCTGATAATATTTTTTCTTCTGGAAAAAGTCTTATTTGTATTATTTCGGCTAGAATAAAAGCAGTTTTAAATTTTTTAAACACCATTTTAGAGACAAAATTAGTAGCCCCTTTAAGTTTTTTTTTTCTCGATAGTCTACAGAACAAACCATCGTTAAACAATAACTTGCCTAATTACTCTAAACCACCTAGTTAACCTAATTAACCCAGTTAAGCCTTTAAATGTCACTTTACGCTGTATAGAAGTGTCTTGAAAAATATCTAGTCAAATATTACCTACTGTCATCATGACAAAGATAAAATAAATCAGTTATTAGAAATGAGTTACTAAAACTGTTATGTTTAGAAATGTGCTGAAAAAATCTTCTCTACCTTAAACAGAAACTGGGGAAAAAATAAACAAGCAGTCAAATAATTCCAGGGGGCTAATAATTCTGACTTCAACTGTATGCTGAGCACTGTATGTCAAAACGAATCTAAAAAACTATTTGACATGCAGTACATTATAACACGTTTACCACTATTTTTAGCACACAGAACCATATTAATGCACTTTATTTAATTATTGCAATTTATTTAATGTGAGATTCAGCACAGAATCAGCTTTTAATGAATCTATTTTTTACATATTACATTAAATCCATTATCTTTCACAGTTTATTTGATTGACGCCAATTATCCAGTTGTAATCCATTTCCGAGCAAATACACAGATATTAAGATTTTGAATGAACTTACTGCTGAATAAATTGGTGTAATGATTTTATTTTTTACTGGTCTGTTATTCTTCTGTTTTGTTATCATATTCATGTTCAACGGTTCATTCACCACGCTCACATTTCACACGCTTTTAATTTCTCTTTTGATTTGTCTGTTTCATGGCTTTTGTTGATACGCACTCCTTCTTTGTGGACAGGCTCATGTCTTTTGCTGGAGTGACAGTGAGTTTAGATTTGAGTTGTTGTTTGTTGTTGTTGTCGTTCACTCACCCCCATCATTCCTCTGTGTTTCTGTCTGAATGAAAGCTAACAGTGTTATTTATCTGCTGTGCTGTGCTGTTACAAACCTCGTCATGTACCCTGTTTATGGATTTGATTTATATGGATGCCTTTACCGTACAGACACCATGGACGGAAAGAATCATACATTTCTATCCCAGAGTTTTTATCCTGGACTGGTTTTGCTGTGCGATCAACTGGACAAAAAATAATAATAGATTTTGTATCAAGCATTAATATTAGTCATGATTACGTCCAGATTCGGTTTGTCCAGATGATTGCAGGTCAGTGTTGACTGCTAGTTGCGTTGGTATTAATTGTTTTGTTTCTCTATCAGGAATCATCACTACTAACATCATCATCGGGGCCATTGCTGGCTCTATCCTGGTCCTTGCATTAATTCTAGGGATTTCTGCATGGGGATATAAGTGAGTCACATGAACACAGATGCATGTTTAAGTTCAGAGTCTGCATCCTTCAGTTCAAAAGTCATAAGTGTCCATGTTTGGAAACATCATCAAGCTTTCCTTTGATATGCTTTGTTGGAATAGAAAAATATTTGGCTGAATTACAACAATTTAATACCTGAAATCTGAGGGTCCAAAAAAATTATTGAATATTTATAAGATTGTCTTTAAATTTAAAGTGAAGCTAATGAAGTGGTTAGCAATGTATATTACTAATCAAAAATGTTGTTTTAGTATATAGCATAAAGTGTTATTTGACAAAAATATTATGTTTGTATCTCTGCTCAGTGAGATCCATCTGTTGTGTTTCTTTTATTGTGCTGTGGTCTTTAAAGAATGCACCCTTTGAATTGGGTTGCAGATTTTAATAAAATAGCTTAAATATATAATACTTTACAGATGAAAATACTCTTTTTTTACCCTACTGTTGTTTCAATTTTGATTTTCCTAAAAATTCAGACTTTACATATTCAACTTCATTTATTTTTTGTCTTTTTTCCCTGTGAAGAACCTACAGACAGCGGCAGTATGTTGAATCAGACGTACACAGAAGATTCTGTCGGTTTGTCCACTTTTCTCTTCCTTTTATAGGTCTAATTCTATATGTGTTGTGTGAAGGAGTGCATTTTTTTCATTGCTTTAAGGCTAATAGTATTACTCATACTTCTAAATAAAGGTTTTGAATAAATAATTTAGCTCTTCGACAAGCCTTCATTTTGTTGATCAAAAATTCAAAGCAGTAAACATTATGAAATATTCTTCACATTTAAATTTGCAGCTTTCTCTATAAGTATATATATATTTTTTTTTAATTATTATGAACTCTCCCAGCAGGCACAGGATGTAAACAATATGTCAGATTGACTTTATACCCTAGCATCGTGGGATGTGGCATTTTGTTTGGAAATTAAAATCATGTTAAAGTCAGGAAACCAACATCAGTCAGATGTTAATGTCCAACCTAAAATCAACCAAATATCAACATCTAATGATGTTGGGCTGTTCTGAAATCAGCGATCACTCTAGTCTTGTTTGTCTTATAATTCTTAATAAATCATTTTAATAAGAGGATTTTAAAAGGTCATTTTAATAAGAGGATTTTTTTTTGTGATTAAAAAAGTTTCTAGTTTTATCAATATTGAAAAAGTGCTTTATAAGTAAAGTTGATATAAAGTTCAAAACAGCAGAATTGGTAACACTTTATAATAACTTCACACTATGAATAATTTATTAAGCATTAGCAAATAGTGAATTCATTATCAGTATTAACTCTACATTATTAGATGTTAGTAAGCAGTTTATAAATACAGCTACAAATGCTGTATTCTTGACTTATAAGCACATATTTAATGTGCTTAATAATTGTATTTTTTAACTTTGTTAATGATTATTTTTTCATTATAAATTAAGTACTGAGTTATTTACAAACCTGTTATTTTAAAATAGTTGTGTTTTTTAAAATGTATCATTCAAAATGCATAAGTAAATTATTAATAAACTATTAAAATTAACAATTATATACCAATAAATAATTTGTGTTAATACATACTTTATTAAGTCTACTTCATCCAATTTTGTGACCTAATCTAAAGTGAAGACTATTTATGCGTTATAAATCCCTTATAAATGACAGTTAAAGGCTCAGTTATATTCTGAACAGGAAAGAAAGAAAATAAATGACTTTATTCATTTCTATTCATTTGAAGATACACAAATGAAACTGTATCAAAAAAAAAATAAATCTTTGCAGTCTTATGTAAAATAAAGTTACTGTACAGTTTGAACTTCGCTCAATAACACTGAAATGTTGAATCACAATATATTATTAAATTATTGTTGTTTTATCCAATTTGATTTAATTGTATTTATTTCTAATTGTGTTTTGACACTCCTGTTATTCAGCAATGTTTAAGTTTACAATCATTTTACTTTTTAGAGAAGATTGCAAACATTTATTGTTGATTTGATAATTTGCCTGTAATGAGGGATTTATAAAACATAGTCCTCGCTCTAGATTTGGTCACACAACGACATGAAGTTGAGTTAATAAAGCATTTATTAACATATATAGTAACCATTACTATATGCCTGAATAATAAAATATATAAATGATCATTTGAATAGTTTTTTAATCATTTAATTACTCATTTTGAATTATCTTAAAAGCCACCACCTACTCTTAAATACAAATGGTTTATAAGAATTGCAATACTGAATTTAGTAATGAATAATTTATAAGTAATAAAGTATGATATAGTACAATTATTAGGCACATTTCACATGCTTATTAGTCAAGCTTACAGCATTTGTAGCTGTATTTATAAACTGCTCCTTAACGTCTGTTAATGTAGAGATAATGCTTAATGAATTAACCATTTGCTAATGCTTAATAGATGATTCATAGTGTGTAGTTATACCGCAGAATTTATTCTAAAGTTAAGTATTTAGCAACATTATAATATGATTTCTATTTATTTTGTCCTTGTTGAATAAAATATGAGTTTCTTTAAAATAATAAACACGCTGACCCCAGACTTTTAAACGTATTTGTATCCTGCACAGATTTTTGTTGTTTGACAGTATTCCTAGCCCCGTTTTTCAGATCAAACCTTCTTGTGTTTGTCAGGCCGATGCCTCCGGGAGATTATGTGAAGAAGCCTGGAGATGCTGATTCTCTGTACAGTGATATGCCGCAGGGCGTCAGCTCCAACTCCGGCAGCAGCTCCAAGAAGAGGTCTGCTTACCTGTCTCACCTCCAGATCAACACCTGCTCTTTCACCCCCTCTATCCCCTCCATCAGCCAAAACATCTCTCTGTTCGGCTTCAGGTGTGCTTCATCTCCATCTCCATCCTCATCTTCATTGCTTTGCCTGCTCTGAAAACTGACAGATCTTAAGAACAAACATGACAGTTTATTTTGAGAGCAGTTTTCTTTCATTTAAGCAGGTCATATGATGCTTTGATTTCTTTTCATTTAGTACTGAATGCATCTATATGGGGGTGGCACGGTGGCTCAGAGCAAGAAAGTCGCTGGGCCAGGTGGCATTTCTGTGTGGAGTTTGCATGTTCTCCCCGTGTTCTTCCCGGGTTCTCCCTGGGTTTCCTCCACAGTTCAAAATCATGCGGTATAGGTGAATTGAAGAAACCTAATTGGTTGTAGTGTGTGTATGAGTGTTTCCCAGCACTGGGTTACGGCTGGAAGGGCATCCGCTGCGTAAAACATATGCTGGAATAGTTGGCGGTTCAGTTTCGCTGTGGCGACCTCTGAAATAAAGATTAAGCCGGAAAAAAATAATGAATAAATGTACTGTATCTATATGGATATAAGTTCATTGTCTCCCACTAAAAGGCAATTGTGACCCTTTATCACAAAACCAGAAATAAGTGTAATAAAAGATTTATGCTTCATCTGAAAAAAATAAGCTTTTTATGGATGTATAGTTTGTTATATGGCAAGAAATAACTATTTCAAAATCTGAGGGTTTAAAAAAAATCACAATACTGAGAAAATCCCATTTAATTGTTTCCAAATTCCACTCATAGCAATGCATATTACAAATCAAAACTTACTTTTTGATAGATTTATGGAAATTAATGTAATAAATATTACTAAAACTAAATATCTTCATGGAACCTGATCTTTATCATTTTGACACATTTTGGGCTGTTTGTAAATATTTATCCATGCAACATAGAATTGTTTTTTGGATCCAGAGCCACATTTATTCTACATCAGAGATCAAGATCCAGATGCTGGTTTTGCACCTAAAGGCGCATGCACAGAAAGAAGGCTTCAGTAAATTATAGTGTTTCAACAGTTGCAAACCATATGTGTCTTTAACACTCCATTTAAGGCCAGTCTCCATAACAGGAAAATACTTTATAACTCACAATTGTAATTATTATAATTTGTTTTTTAATCTCATAAAACTTTTTCTCAGAATTATTTCTCACAATTGCCTGACATAAACTTGGGGTAATAAAAACATTTTATTTCTCAGAATTGCGATATAAAGTCATAATTCTGAATTGTGACATTTCTGAATTCTGACATTATATCACACAATTGTGACTTTGTTTTTCAGAATTGTGGGTTTATATTTAGCAATTTTTAATTAATTACTCGTAATTTCGAGTTAACTGCTTACAATTGAGAAAAAAGTCCGAATTATGAGTTTGTGTCACACAATTCTGAGATAATTTTGGTTATTTAGTGGTGGGAACAGGCTTGCATAGTTTCAACAGTTACAAACTAAAAATGTGAAATATTTAATCAAAGCCAGCCTTGAACTGATCTGAAAAAACAACAACACCATTATTAACTTTTTGTGCTTTAGAAGCTGAAACTTGTGTTTGAGGATCCTTATGTTTCTACATTTTCAACATGTTATAATTATGTACATTTATAAACCTCTTCGAGTACACACAATAACAAAATATTGCCTTTTTAAGATAACATCATATGACCTCATTAGTAACATAAGACATCAGTGCGTATCTGTGCAAATCTGAAGATTGTTTTAGACAGTGTGATCTCTTCTTAAAAGCTAGAAAAGAAGCAATTGAGACTCGAGAAACATCTCATAAGCTAAAAGGCATTTTGATTTCGATTTTGTCAAGAAGATACAAATGAGATCTCATCTTTTTCTTCCTTTCATAATCGGCAAGTTCCTGCTCTTGAGTTGTATTATTAAAGAATTTGTGTTTTATTTGGCACAGACGTTTAAAAAAAGTGTGCAGTTCCTTCCACAGGACACCATTTTTAGTCAAGATTTGCAGGTTTTTATTCCTTCCTTGATGACTTCTCTGCTGCAGGTTTGTGCTGTTTGTGACTGTCTGTTTTTCTCTCTATTTTTGGTAATTGTTAGTTTTTCTGGCTCTTTTATCATTAATGCTGGTGCAGTAGGTAAATCTGTGTCTTCATGGTGTCATTTCTTCATGATTTCATGCTCATTTTCGCTCATCTCGGCATGTTTGTTCTGCTCATCAAAGTCATGTGGGTCATTCCTGCTTTACAGTACATTTTATTCAGTTTATTTATTTGTATAGAAAGAAATCACTATAAATTTACACTGGCGTTTAAATGAACAAGGCTTTAAAACAAGTGAAGATGCTTTGTTTGTTGTTGCCAGAGTAGCCAGTGCATTTGCTGTAAAGGCACAGCAGCTTTATTGCATGTTATTTTTAAAAAATATATATTTTTTAACATTAAACTTTTTTTTAAGTAAGGAAAAGAAAAAGCCATGCACAATAACTTAATTGGATAGTTTAAGCCAAAATTTGTATTTACTCACCCTCAAGAGGTTCCAAGCCTTTTTTTAAATTTATTTGAAAGAGATATTTAAATACAATGTTTAACCCTCATGCACTGTTGGGGATGTTTTACTCCACTCTAGGGTGATATCGAAATGATACTGTGAAATACACAGTCTTTGTTTTTGTTAGGGTTGCACCGATGCCATTTTTTGGACCGATCCGATCTCGATACCAAAATTCTAAGTATTGACCAATATAGATCCGATCCTGATACTGTGCCTTTTTTTAAGCATAATACAGTTTCTGTAATTCTGGTGTTGAACTCAAATAATATATCCTCTTCAGTATAAAAACAGACCTATAGGCCTACTGTATATGGCAGACGGCACAATCTAACTAAAAACATGATGCTTGCGGTAAACTAGGCGACAGTATATTATTCAAGCATTCGTTACGACATTGATCTGTTATGGTCCAGCTTATGTTTTAAGATTTTTACAATTTTTCTTTGAAATATGCAATAGGCTACCACTATTGACTCTAATGATTGGTAAAATAACCAGCCTTTTAGCAAAGTCTGATATTTTAGGTTTGACGCAGACTAACCTAAACACTCTGAGGCGAGTTTTACTGAATAATCCCTCATCAAATGTTATCGGAGAAATTTCAAAACGAGGTATGTTTTAGCACCAAAACTGGTCTGTTAAATAAAATATTAATATAAATTAAATTACAGTGAAATATTCAGTGTTTCAGTAGGTGAAACAATTTTCTGTTAATGACCATATTGCGCCCGTCAGTTTCACCTTTATTAATTTTACTTTCTAGTGCCTTTATGGCTTAGTTGGCTTAAACACACAACATATAGCACATGTGCAAGATCGGATTTGAATGGGTACCAGCTTGCTGATACCCAATGCACAAAAACTAATAACGCGTCAAAAGCAATGTTGTTACTAATCATTCACATGTCAACACTGTGATAAAAGGTAAAAAAAAAATCCAGTCGACAATTATTTTTATACTGAAAATAAGTCATTTTTTGTTTTTTTTTCTCCACCAAGTAGGTGACATAATTTTTAACCTTGGCAAGTAAAGAGTTAAAATCCTGTAATTTCTTAAACATTCAGTAGTTCTGATCAGGTTGATTGAGGTTGATTGACAGATTTATGCAAAAGTAAAATTGAAAATACATATTTATCTAATGCATTGTTACAGTCGTTTATGTTTTCATCCCTAACTAAACGAAAGGGTAGTACATTTAAACAGTGCACGATGGTTAAAACAGGGTAACCATTATAAAGGTATTTACATAGTAGAACAAAAACAATTATGTCATTGGTTACCAGTTTCCAACATTTTTCAAATTTTGTGTTTAACAGAAAAAAAAAAACTTAAACAGATTTGGGACAAATGAAGGTTGAATAAATGATTACAGAATTTTCAGTTTTGGGTGAACTATCCCTTTAATCCCTAAGCCAATTATCCATCTCAGATGTTGGAATGGGGCATCCAGACATCCAGATATCACCCATGTTCACTTAATTACAATATTATAATAAAATAATGATTTCTTTCTTTAATAACATTGAGCTTAATATTTTATTCAATACACGATAGGAAGATTAATATGTTCTGCTTGGTAGGAATGACCCATGTGGCATCTCAGTCATTTGCTTTCCCTTTGCAAAACCCTTTTAATATCCGTAAGTAATGAACTTGAACCATTCTTTGGTCTAAAGATCGAATGGTCTGTCTCACTCCTGGAGTGAAAGAATCCCAGATGCCAAGCACATCTCTGACGTCTGTGAAAATGGACGACCCAGAAGCAACTCGTGGCAAGGTAACCCATACATTCATCCTCTCTAAATTATAGAGCTTGAATTAGATTGATTTCAGTGTTCAAGTCATGTGTTGTCTTTGTCTGTTACTGCAGGAAACATCACAGGTACCCGCAAGAAGCTTAAAGGAAAGAAGTTCCGTGCTCGCTCCAACTCCACAGAGTAAGAGAAGTCTTTACCACAAACACAGGCTAAACTCTATGCCATGTGTATCAGTGTGTAAATGTCTTGATGAATTTGATGATATGTGTTTGTTGGTGCAATGCATTGGTTAAATCTCTGGAAAGAACAGCACGCTGAAACTGACCTGCACGTCTGTCATTAACTGTATGGACACAATGGATTGTGATTTCAGCTTGATGCTTGTGTCTGCAACTGAAATCAAACGCATGTGACAAATAACTAAACTAACTACTAACTAAAAAAAACAAAAAAAAAACATGAAGCTTACCTACACAAATACTATGTTTTATTGTAATGTTCATTAAAATCTTAAGCAAGATATTCAAAAATATTAGTAAGAGACATCGTACTTCCACAATGTGTTTGACCAGTGAACAGGTTGATGGTTATGGAAAAGTTCTGCTAAATTTAAAGGAAGAGTTCACAGAAAAATTAACACACTGTCATCATTTATTAAAATATTATTTTATTAAGTTTTGCTCGCGTTTAATGCTTTGTGACTAAATACTATAACTATAATCTTTTGGTTTGATGTAGCACTTCAAAAACTCAACATAGGCTCATTCTGAAAATGTAGCCCTATTTACGTTTCTGGAGTAAATGATGTAGCCAGAGCTACATATGGCTGCATTTCATCTTTAAAAGGAACGTTACAGGGCTATCGGTCGGTTGGTTAGTCAGTGAGTCAACAGCGGCCTCTGTTGGATTTACGCGAGAAGAGCAGGCAGGCATGAATGGCACTCACGAGAGAATTTTGAGATCACAAAAAGCGTGCAAAGGGGTCTCTGGTGGATTTGCAAAATAAACGTAGCTCCTGGGATGTATTTTGCTCTCCAGAAATGTATATAGGCAGGCCCGTGCAGAGACTGTCCAAAAGGCATGTGCAGGGTAAATTTTCTGAAAAGGGCGGGGTGGGGGGGGGTTGTTGTTGTTGTCGTCGTTGCGCGCGCGTACTGAAGAGCGGTGTTGTAGCGTGTGTACTCAAGAGCGGTATTGTCGTGCGCCTACTGAAGGGGGGGGGGGGGGGGTGGGCACTTTTGATCATTTTGGAAGGGCACTTTCTATCCAAGACTAAAAAGGGCATGTGGGCACAGGTTGAGCCCTATGTGTGCACGTGCCTGTATATAGGGCTATGTAATCAGAATGAGCCTGGGATGTAAAAACTAGTAAACCAATGAGATTGGTACTTTTGCCATCACATTTGCCAAAGTCAGTTACTAAAAATAAGGAGACAGTCATAAAGTACAAAGTTATACTGATAATATAACTTGTTAACAAGTTTTTAATGATTTATGAAGGAATTCTAATGCTTTGTTTCATTATTTCATCTTCATTTACAAGTAGCAGGATATTTACAGATACTGTATATTTCTGTCCGTTCACATCCCGTCCCTTTGTGCTCCCTGGCGGCATCGCCACAAACTGCTATTATACCTAAAAACATTTTAATAATCCCTTTATCCTGTGGCGGCACCACATGTGGTGGTAGTGGTCATTTTGAACTGTCACCCACTGTAAAAAATAGGAGTTTATTCATCAAACGCTAAGCTAGCCACTGTCTGTGAACGTTTTTAAAAATGCTGACTTATGAGAATAGTACAAATTATTCACCTTTAGTACCCACAGTATCTTACCTCTGCAGGCTGAGGTTGTTTCTGGACATGGCACTCAAAATGTTCCCTGCATTAAGGTGAATGACAGTGAAGCAGATGTGCAGCTGAAATTGATGCTGATGATACACAGAGCAACTTTTTGTGCAATGTTGCTGGGCAGTTTTGCAGAGCGATGTTGCTTGAGTACTTTTTTATTAAGAATAGGCAATATTGGATCTGTAACCCATTGCCCTAATTAGTTACCCACTGTCTCACCATCATTTCCCAAAGTGCTCAAAAAGTCGTATATGTGTATCATTAGCATGAGAGTTGCCTTTTTTCCCCACACAGAGAACATCACATGAAGAGAAAGTACACGCAAGCATTAACTATTGTATTTGATATGTAACCAATGTAACGGAGGCCAGCTAGCAAAGTGCTATGCTGGTAAACCTCACTCCTCTAACCTCAAAAGGTGCTCTAGTGACAGATGTCTTCAGTCTTAAGCCTCCTTTTTAGAGCAACCGACTCCAGGTTTAGGGGGGTGAGAGTGTAACACAGGCCAGCTAGCGAAGTGCTATGCAGTTAAACCTCACTCCTCTGACCTCAAAAGGTGCTAGCGATAGACATTAGAAGCCATGGTTTTTAGCCTCCTTGTTAGAGCTATAAACTCCCATAATAAGAATCGCCGGTTCTATCACAGCTCAGACCGGGTTGGTTGCAATAGGACCAGTGAGTTACACTTGGGGGCTCATCCGGGATGGAAGTGAGGTTTAGAAGGGTTACTGTAACAGAGGGCAGCTAGTGAAGTGCTGTGCAGGTAAACCTCACTCCTCTGACCTCAAAAGTTCTAGCGACAGACGCTAGAGGCCATGGTCTTTAGCCTCCTTGTTGGAGCAATCAACTCCCATAAAAAGAATCGCCAGTTTGATCCCAGCTCAAACCGAGTTGGGTGCAGTAGAACCAGTGGGATACATGTGGGGGCTAGTCCGGGATAGGTAAGGTTTAGGGGGGTGAGTATAACGGAGGCCAGCTAGTGAAGTGCTGTGCAGATTAACCACACTCCACTGACCTCTAAAGGTGCTCTAGCAACAGACACTAGAAGCCATGGTCTTTAGCCTCCTTGTTAGAGCAACCAACTCCCATACAAAGAATGGCTGGTTCGATGCCAGCTCAGACCGGGTTGGGTGCAATGGGACAAATGGGTTACACCGATATTATCAATTAAAATGTATTCAAGTATAAATATTGTTAACCATTTTTTTGTTAAACCAAAACTTTCCAGGCTTTTCCATGTCAAAATTCCATGACTATTCCAGGTTTTCAAGGCAGCAGTTTATAACATGTGCTTTTACCTGTATGTAAGGCAATCAGGACCAATTTATTTTAGTCCTAATTGCCATCCATACAGTTTAATCTCGTCAATACAATATGTATTATATGTAAACATCAGACTTAAATTTTTATACATTAACAGTGTTTGTTCAAACTTGGCACCAATCAGATTTCACTGGTTAAAGACATTTGGCCTCTATCTCCGTCCAAACTACAAGTTTTCACAATAGCTGAATTTTTGTAGCCTTATTTTTTTCCATCCAGCATAATATCTAAGAGCCGCAAAGCTTGATGATATCTGTGTAGGTGCTGAAGTCTGATCTCTCTCTCACCTGCATCATGGACTGTAAGCAATGTCAGTGCTGCTGCTGTCTTTTACCGACTTCCTTCTTTCTTCAATCTCTCCTGTGCTTTTTCTTCTTTTCCCACCCTTCCCTCTCTCCTTCTCTCTGTTCACCATCACTCCTTCTCCGTCCTCCTCCTGCAGGTATTTAACCCCTTGCGTCAAATCAGAATATTATGTAACTAAATGGGTAGAAGATGTGAATAAAAACACTGAAGGACCTTACATTAGGTACAATATCAACAGCCTACATTGTATATATGTCCCCTATCCATTAATTTCTCTCTTCAGTCATTTGTTTCCCTAATAAAATACTATTTTTTTCAGAGATGAGACCTGAGAGTTAGGGTTTTAGGAGAAATCCCTGTCAGAAATACCCAAAATTCATTCATTTCAGTGTATTTGTTTCCTTTCGATACTCTCAACATGGATTATTTTATTCAACAAGTCATCAACAGAAAGAAAACAACCTTCAATATTCGAGTAAATGTAGTGCACTGTATATGCACGAACATTTCTGCAGCTACAAGGATTAACATCCAGAGTTTTCATGAGCCATAAGTGTTTGTCCTGAGAAGTCTTCCATTCATACTTCACAATACAGTCATGTAACTGATGGTTGTCTTTGAAGGAGACAGAAGGCATTTGATAATCAGTGTAAACATCAGTAATCATGAGATGCAAGTATACAGGAATGCCTTTCATATGGTCATCGTACTAAACCAAGATTAGATTTCATTCCAAAATCAACAGGAAAAAATACACTTTTTGTTGCACTGTGACATTTTAAATAACAAATAGGGATGTTTAATCCCAAATTATCATAACTATAATGAATTATTAACTTAAGAATGGTTTTATTCCTTAAAGATCTGATAATGTTTCTTCCCTAATTTAAATAAAATGATTCCCATTTAGGATATTTTCATTTGTTACACTAAAAAAAAAAAAAAAAAAAGTCTGTTAATTAGCAGTTTCCGTATAGTTTATTTACGGTTGTGAATAGCATTATTGGACTTTGATCTCTGCTCTGTTGAGTTTTAATGTTGAAAATTCAACTCTACAGTTTAACAAAATGAATTTTATTGAAATTTTAGTTGTTAATATGATGTATAAAAAATAATATATTAAGAAATAAGTCTAGAACTAAAGTTGTTGTAAGTAGAACACCAACCTAAACAATCTATCATTTTAAACTATTAAGAATGTAAATAAAAGTCACTTTTTTTTACTTTTCAAAGTTAAAGATTCAATCAAGGTCCCATAATGCAATTCAAAAACATAAATAAATAAATGGGAAAAAATAAAAACATGAATCACAAAATACAAAAAAAAAAAAACTGCTAATTAACACGTTTTTTTTTTTTTTTACAGTGTATCATTGAAAATCAGGTTTATTCCACAAAATATTGCTTTCAAAACTTTTCTGAAGATATTGGGTGTTATGTTGTCTAAAAATGGATGCAACCATGTCTGAAAACAACATGCCATCTTTATGTTAGTTTATGCAAAATAAAGATCTAAATGTGAACTTTTTTAAATTTGGAAGAAATGTCAGTAGTTTACAGAATATTCCCAGCAGGCACATTACATCAACATGCTGTTGTACCCCAGCGTTGTGGGGACGTTGCATCTTGTTTGGAAATAAAAATCAGATTGATGTCTGGACCCAACATCAGGCTGATGTCAAAGTCCAGCTTCCAACCTAAAATCAACCAAATATCAACGTCTAATGATGGTACAGTTTAACGTTGTATAGACGTTACCACTATGACGTCTATCAGACGTTGGATTTTGGTTGCCATACCTGATGAATAAATGTCAATATTTGACGTCAATATTGCGTTGGTTTGCAGTAGGTAGTGCTGTCACCTCACAGCAAGAAGGTCGCTGGTTCGAACCTCAGCTCAGTTGGCGTTTCTGTGTGGAGTTTACGTGTTCTCCCTGTCTTCGCGTGGGTTTCCTCCGGGTGCTCCGGTTTCCCCCACAGTCCAAAGACATGCGGTACAGGTGAATTGGGAAGGCTAAATTGTCCGTAGTGTATGAGTGTGTGTGTGAATGTGTGTGTAGATGTTTCCCAGAGATGGGTTGCGGCTGGAAGGGCATCCACTGCATAAAAAGTGGCTGGATAAGTTGGCGGTTCATTCCGCTGTGGCGACCCCGGATTAATAAAGGGACTAAGCCGACAAGAAAATGAATGAATGAATTGCTTTGGTTTTAGATGTTGGCTCGACGTTGGATTAATGATCACTTTCCAACACAACCTAAAAATAACCAAATATCAACGTCTAATGATGTAACAGCTTGACATTGTGTGGACTTTACCACTATGACATCTATCAGACGTTGGATTTTGGTTGCTATACCTGACGAATAAATGTCAATATTTGACGTCAACATGGCGTTGGTTTAGGATGTTGGCTCGAAGTTGTATTTTGGTCACTTTCCAACACAACCTAAAAATAACCAAATATCAACGTTATTAGACGTCAAAATAACATTGTTCTTAGAAGATGACTAGACATTGAATTTTGGTCACCTGACGTCACGTCCTAAATCTAACCTTATATTAACATCTTATGATGTTGTGAGCCTGCTGGGATTTTGTTTTACTCAAACACCTAACTTTTAAACTCAAGCTGAGGGTTTTCAAATATTCACTTGATTTTTATGACACGCAATTGGTTAATCAATACAAAAATCACGTGACCTTTTTTCCTTTTGATTTTGGATGTAAAAGTGTGTTTTGGTGACGTTCACTCAGGTGCTCTGTGTATATCCTTGTGTTTGTTCATCAGTGTGTGTACATAAAAACCCAAATGAGCCTCATTAATTGTAGTTAAAGCTCTGTTTTTATTTATTTTGATTCATTATGATTTGTGATTCACTGTTCAGTCCCGCTCACACACTCCTCTCTGCATGCCGGCTGCTGTGTAACCTGTGTTGCTTTTGCGCTCTATGATGTCATCATCGTACGGCTGCCGTAGTCTCTGTGTGGATGATCACATGTGTCTGTCCTGATCACCTCATCATGTCCGCCATGTTTGTAAGCCCACATGACGTCTGGTATGTTTGTTCGTTAAACATCCCAGCTTCACTCTCCACTAAGTGGGTATTTTTGTGGCAAGGACTGATGAAGTTAGTGATTTTGGATGATGGTTTGCTTTTGGAAACACTCCCTCTGACCTCTTCAAGGGGTCAGAGGTGACAGCTCCATGTTTGTTCTGGATCTTGACGCAGTTGTCTGGTTTGTACACTTCAGTGTTAATGTCAGATCTCTGTGATCCCACAGGACGCTGTCACCAGCCAAATCACCCACCTCTTCAACAGGCTCCATCGCCTCCAGCCGGAGATACCCCTACCCCATGCCTCCCCTTCCAGACGAGGAGAGGAAGGCCAACAGACAGAGTGCCAGGGTACGTCGACACCGCTTTGTTTGCATTTAGCAGATTTATTATTATGTAAATGTCAATACAGTTGAAGTCAGAATTATTAGCCCTCCTGTGAATATTTCCCAAATTATATATATATATATATATATATATATATATATATATATATATATATATATATATATATATATATATATATATATATATATATATATATATATATATATATATATATTTATTTATTTATTTATTTATTTTATTTTATTTATTTTTTTTTTCGAGTGGGTAGTTTTTTTCATAGGGACCAACTATTATGATTCAGGGTTTATCAAGCTGCATTTTGTTTGCTATTATCTAAGAAGCGGCTATAGAAACATATGCATTTCACTATGGAAAGTCTGTCCAGTGATTATATTAGAGTACTTGGTAGATTTAACAAAAGTGAAGTCAGGAGAGTTTAAGGGTCAGTTCTAAGAAGTTTGAAACAAGTGTTGTGCAATGTGCAATTATTGGATTTTTTTTTTTATGAAAATGTAAATGCAAATATTTTGAGAGAAAAAAAATCAGCTTTTTAGGCTGACGTCTGCCTGAAGATTATTGTAATAATCATAAGTGAGCAGTTTTTGACTTTTTATTATTTAGAGAATCTGAAATATTTTAAGACAAACTTCAAAAATTAAAGATGATTTAGTATTTAAAAATGTTTTATTTTGAATATTTTTTAAATAAATTGGTCTTACACTTCTATTTTCTGATTTTTCATAGTATATATATGTATTAATTCTGGTACTTTCACCCTAAACACAGGCATATCAACCATTTGGTAGAGGCTGATATTTTAGAAATGATGGCATGTGTTGACAAATAAATGCAAGTTCTGGGGTCCGTTCTTCGTACCTCGCTTAAATGATCTAAGATGATTTGGCAGATCCTGGATCTTTTAATCTTGATAACTGATCTCTCGCTAATTTGGATCTTCAAACAAGTTCGCGAATCAGATTAGAATGTCTGGATAAACTGATCTGAGATCGCTGCGTGTGTTGTGAAGGACAGATCTATCGATCCTCGAAATCATGATCAGCAATGCAACGATTGGCTGATGGCACAACAGCGTAATGACATCATCTGATTAATATTCAATTATCCATGTGAGTAAAATTACATCAAATTAGCAGTAAACGGTTTGCTAAATATGACACGCAATAACTATCCACATTTGTTGTGAGCTGCAGGCTTTACACTTTCATGTGTCAAGAGTATTCATCATGTATTTCAATGCAAATCAATGTATTGAGTTCTACATTTAGAAAATATTTTCTTTATTGTAGTAGCCGGGTTTTTAATCGCTGTATGGAATAACTGTATGTTTACAAAAGCATTTTGATATTGGTAAAGGCATCTGCAACTTTTGTGAAGCATAATCACTGGCATATTAACTGTTAAAACATGTTTATGATTGCATTAATGTATTATTATTATTTTTTTTAAAGTCACATATTGTACATTTCTATTATCATACACAAATTGTACTAAAGCGATCTAAAAAGTTAATATCAATATGTTTTCTCTTTGCACCACCAGGTGGCAGTCTTTGTACTTTCATTTCGGGGGTGCAGATTGCATAAGTTTTATTAATATATATAACTTTATTTATTTTATTAATAATTTTAACTTTATATATAGTTAAAAAATATTTACTGTTTTCCCAAGTTTATATAACTACTACTGTAAGAAAATATCAGAATTCGGTACTTTCTCTATTATCTTTGTTTTGAACTGACCCGATCTAATCCTGTTTATATGAATTGTACCTGCTTCCGATCAGGTTTGAGCTAGCAGAACTGTTGCCATGACAACAACTCTCGGATCAGCTTTGAAGAACAAAACAATCCTGGATCGCGTCAAATTGTCTGTAACCAAATCCAGCTAACTAAGTAATCCACGTACGAAGAACGGACCCCAGAAATGCAATCCGAATTGTTTTCATGGTGCGGTAGTTAAAGGGTTAATGAAAAAGATGATATTTTGACTTGCTCAATTCTCAATTCTTAGTCCAGTAGCTGACCATTTTTTAAGGTCACTAATATTTTTTTCAGAAGATCTTTTAAAAAATATCCACAATAAAATCTCTTCATATGAATAGCTCATATCTTACATTTACAAGCATGAAGTAATTTTTTCCCCCGATGATTTGTTTCAGCTGTGGGAAACGTCAATATAAAAGAACTCCTGGAAACTGGTCTGCAAAACTCCGTAAGGACTTTCCTCTGCTTTTGTATGAATGAGAAAATGAAAACCAGTGAGAAAACAAAGGAATTGACATGGAGAAACAAAGGGACGAGTGAGTGGTCTCCTCCGATGTCTGTTCAGCATCTGTGGCATGGAGCCGTCTTTACCCTGGACGTTGAGGAGCGCGGTAACAGATTCCCATTCGTAAAACAGGACTCAGGAATACGATTTCATCACGAGACAAACCCAGAATGGCAGCCGTGCTGAGCAGATACAGAGACAACTGCAGCCACTCGCGCCCCATTAAAACCCCGCCCCCTAAACACATGCTGTCTTGTGATTGCTGCCCGGGTGCGACAAGCTCACGCAAGAGCAGGAAGTAAACTATTGTTCTGAACGCACGCTGTCACTGTAGAACCTACTGCTGTATGCATGAGAAAAACATGTTTATCCATTCCTTGTAGTGTAACGATGTACAAAAGTTTTAAGATCTTTCACTCAAGGGTGCCGCATGTATCGAAAGACAGCTCCGTAGGCTGGTAAGAATCACATTTGAAACATCCCCCCTCCTCCAAATGCATCACCACAATATCATTCAGTCCAATTCTTACACTTTCTCAGAGAATTTTGTACATATGTCATATAATTCAGAGTGAGATTGTAGTACTTTTTTTTTTTTTTCGGAAAGTGTTTTTGGTGGAACTTTTATTTTAACGTACAGAACGTCTGTCCTAAATTTACATTCGTCTCCAGCCCTAGTGCATGGTACAAGAAGAAGTGTCCTGTTTTCAGCACTTCTACTTTTAATTGGGTAGATTAAGGGATTAGTTCACCCAAAAATTCAAATGATTTCATTAATAACTCTCAATAGACAGAGATGTTCCTGAGACGTCCAGAAAAGGAACCAAAAACCGCGTCAAAACGCATCAGTTTGTTTTTTTTGAGATCTTCTGGGAGTTTCGTGTGATTGCAGTTAAACCTCTGAAGTCACATGGAATGTTTTGGCTAGGTGTTTAGTGTCTTTTTCTTATGATCATTACAGGCTGTGGAGGCTCAGAGAGCTCTCAGATTACATCTAATGTAACTTCGTTTGTGATCTGAAGATGAACGAAGGTCTCACGGGATTGGAACTAAAGGTCTGCTGTACCGCAGGACCCGACCAAATTTCTTGCAGCACAGAAATAAATTTCCGAATAAAACACGGAAGCGGTTGGTAACTTTGAACGGGAGTGAGCAGTCTAACAATATAGCGCTCCATAGTATCGACGTTATTCTGGAACAGCATATCTGTGCACAGCCAGTGCTCACGACCAGTTACCAGTGGCGGAAAGAGTACTGAAAATTCATACTCGAGTAAAAGTACCAATACATGGCCAAAAATGTAGTGCGAGTAAAAGTATATGTTGTAATTATTACTCAAAATATGAGTAAAAAGTAGACCTTAAAAAGTACTCAAGAGCAGGGAGTATTACTCTGTGAGGTAGACATGCAGTTTGTGCAGTGATGTGTAAACGTAACATTCTGTAGTGCATTCAGTTATCTTCTTATATTCCTTCCTTCGTTCATCTTGTCCTTCCTTTATTCATTTGTTTGTTCATTTTTTTTCTTTCAGTCATTTGCTCCTTTGTTCCTCCCTTTATTCATCCCACTCATGCAGTCGTTCGTTCATTCTTTTGTTCTTTCCTTCATTAGCTCCTTTGTTCATTTATTCATTCTTTCGTTCCTTTGTTCCTTCCTTCGTTTGTTCTGTCCTTCCTTAAATCCTTTCTTCCTTTATTTGGTCCTTCCTTCCATTTTTTGTTCGGCCTTTCCTTCAATCGCCCCTTCTTTACGTTCTTCTTTTGATTTATTTAGTGATTTAGTTATGGCTGTTTGGTAATTTCAGTCATCACACAGTCGACACCCTTCATCTTCTCATCAGTGATATGCAGTCTATAAACAGTCTCTGGGTCAATGCGTGTAAAGACTTTGGACATTTTTGATGCTTTCAAAAGGTTTGCTGCATTTAAAAACCCATGTCTTGAGCTAGTTCATTATGATGCGGTTTACTTTCTGTGTGTGATTTGATTGGACAGGGATCAAATTTTTCTACTTTAGCCAATCACCATCGACAAGAAAAAATAAAGTAGTGACTGCCGGTTGAAGGAAAGTATTAGAGTAAAAGTACTAATACTGCAGTAAAATATACTCAAGGGAAAGTAAAAGTACACAATTTTTAAAATTTTTAAAACTACTTAGCAAATTACAATTTCTGAGGAAAAACTACTCAATTACAGTCATTTGAGTATTTGTAATTAGTTACTGCAAACTGTACGCTTTACCAACATGCGAGAGCAAAGTGAAGATGTGCTGCCATTCAGCTTGCATTAGAAAACAGTCAGTTTACATCAAGTCTGATGTATGGGAGTCTTTTTCATTTGCCATAGATGCAAATGGAAAAAAATACTCTCTCCGTGGTGTGATGATACCTAAAAGTTCTACCCCAGTTAAAGGGCTGGAACCTCTGGTTTAAGGCGGCAATCATATCTCATCATAAAAGCGCAAACAAAACTGACATTTAGCCAACAATTCTTGCACAATCTACAGTTTTACCTGTTATCTCTCTCTTTTGGTAGTACCTAATTGAAACGAATTTCTGGAAACCAGATCTATATTTAGCAGGAACAGTCGGGCCCGGTAGAAACTTATTCTAAGCGGGCAGAGGGTGAACAAAGGCTGAATATACAACGGGTGCGGAATAAAACCTGGCAGGAGCAGGACTAAAAAAATCAGTCTTGTGCAGACCTCTAATTAGAACGACATAGGGGCGAGTAATTAATAACAGAATTAAAATTTTTGGGTGAGCTAACCCTTTAAGGTGCTAAAATAAAGCTGCAATTAAATAGAAGTAGCGACTTATTTTTTTTATTGTATTGCAACTTAAATGCAGGTCTAATAGATCAATAAATAAAGTTGTTGGGCACAGACGCAGTTCTGTATATCAGTTGCTGATATATAGCAAATACCCTGTTTACATCTGGTATTAAGATGGGTTTTTGTCAATTCAGTCACAGTATGGCTCAATTCAGGTGTAAACTTTTTTGAGGTCCACTTTGGAACACTTCAAGAGGTGGTTGTAAACCATTTGGAGAGTAAGAAAGCTCGTTTCGTCAAATGTGTTTGATTTTTTAACACAAAGCCGCAGTGTTTGGCATCATTTTTGGCTATCAGAACAGAAAACTTATTTCACAATATTAGATCAAAAGACCAGGAAAGAGCCCACACAGACTCTCATGGTGAAAACAATGAAAGTGGTGAAAAGGTTGTTAGCACAGGAATGCTCGCTGTTAACTTACTGTATGAACCGAAATACCTGGTGTGAACAGGGCCCATATGCGAGTTTCTAACTAGTTAGTAAATAGTAAAGCGTGTGATTGAGAAGAATGTTTGTTTGTATCATGCACAAGGCCTTCATTAGCCACTGTTGGTGTTTTAAATGTGTTTATTTTGCCCCTCAGTCATCTCACGTTGTTTATATGGTCTCTTAAGCGTAAGAATGTGATTTTAGCCGATTGTTTTGGGGTACTTTCCTTTTTTGTGATACATGCTGCGTTCACGAACATGACAAGAACAGATTTGCGTATCAGATTTCTCCACCTCATTTTCTGGCGGGATCGCTTTCATGGTGAATGGACAAAATTTCCAGTTTCAGATACTCCTAGTTAATTTAGCGGAAGAAAACTAGTATTAGTTATTATTTTAGTTTATTGTCATAATAGTAAACATAGCTAATGAATGGAAGCATCCCAACAGGCCCAGGACATCAACATGAGGTCAGATTGATGTTGTACCCCAATGTTTTGGCACGTTGCATGTTGGATGGAAATGAAAATCGGGTTGAGGTGAGTGTCCAACATCGGACAGACGTTAGATTTTGGTCACTTTCCAACGCAACCTAAAAACAACAAAATATCAACATCTAATGATGTTACAGCTTGACGTTACCACTATGACGTCTATCTGACATAGGATTTTGGTTGCTATACCTGACAGATAAACATTACGTCGTTGGTTTAAGATGTTGGCTTGACGTTCGATTCCATTCAATTTCCAACACAACCTAAAATCAACCAAATATCAACGTCATTTGATCTCGTTATTGGATGTCAAAAAAATGTCTTTAGATGCTGGCTAGACATTGAATTTTGATCATCTGACATTACAACCTAAATCTAACCTAATATTACCGTCTTATGGCGTTGTGTGTCTGCTGGGATTGAACATTTACGAAAATAGCTGACTTCACTTTTATCGGAATCCATCAAAATGATTTTCGCCAGAGTAAAATAAGGTGGATTTAACTAACGTGGAATTCAGAATCGATGAAGAAATAAATGTCATGTTTTACATGTGAATATGAATTAATGGTACCAACTAAACCCCGGAGATGTGCGAATGTCTGACTAAACATTTCTGTTGATGAACTATTAATGAGATTTAAATGCTGAGGTTTTCTTTAAACACAATTTCCTTGAATGAACATGTAGGTAGATTTGACATTATGAACTCACAATGCACAGTTTTCTGACTTGGTTTACAGCATGACACCGTCCACACTGCAGTATCGGTATCTCCCGGTCACGTGACCATTCGGCCTTGTTCGATTGCCTATTTCTGGTCAGTATTGTATTATTAATCATCTGTACATATAGTCTGCTGTGCGTTCAACCTGTCGGCACTGATTTTTTGCACTCTGCCTGTAATCCTCGAATAACATGATGCATATTAAGTATTTTTAAGGTAACTTTGTAAAGTCTTTGATTCCCTCCTATCCAGTATTACTACATGTACATATTTAACCCTGACGACAAATAAGTGCTTTAGAATGATTAATGCCGCAATAGGTTTTGTGCAAACTGAGGTTTTTATTTCATAAACGGATCGTCTTTGTACACTTGCCCTGTTTCTGTGTTTGTATTTGCAGTTTACGTGCAAAAGTACCACACGGACAACATTTTTCATCCACATTAACTCAACGCAAGTTTAGTTTCTTTTTGAATAACCGATCTGAAGCAATACAAGCTGCTCACTGTGACCCTGATCTGTCCGACACAAACTCGAGAGTCAGTAGAACCCGAGTCAAATGAATCGATTCACCCAAGCATCGATCTCCGATTGAAGGACACAACCAAAATACTAATGAATGTATTTAGGGAAAATCATACTTTACACATGTAAGCACCACAACACCAATGCAGGACGTGATTGTTTTGTTTGCAGCTGTACTTTACGTCTTTTTTCATGCCTTACGATTCTCTTCTGTTCACATCTGAACTGTGTTCACAGTGTTGCTGTTCATAGATTCTTCATGGCTGTTTTCTTCATTGTGTGCTGTACATAGACTGATTATTAAACGATAAAAGCTCATTTTTTCATACGGTATCCATTCAGTATTGTAATATATTTAAGATAAAAGTAAAACTTTCATTCGAATCAAGTCTCCTGTGTTCATTACAATGAATAAAAGCATCGTTCACACCAAAATAAGCAAAACATTTTAGACACAAAAAAACTGACACAAAGAATCGTTTTAGCCTGACGTTGCGACTTCCTCTATAGTACTGTATTGCTGTGTCCCACTTCACATACTATCTGTCCTAAATAGTAAGTAGAGAAAGTGTGTCCCGTAGTATGTTGAAAAGAATATGCCAAAGGTAACTTATCCGGATGGTGTATTAATGGTGTATTATGGCCTGTTTCCACTGAGTGTTACAGTACGGTGAGCTTTTATGGCCATTTCTACTGTAACATACTACTTTTTGGTATATCCTTTCCAAAGGGTACCAAAAGGCGGAGCCAGATGTGGAGCTGAACACTATTGGTTTACAGAGATGCATCACTAGCGTGTACACAAGCCAGGAGAATGAAAACAAAGGAAGCTCCATTTTTAAAAACACAGCAGAAACATTACACATCGTAATAATAAATACATTAACAAGCCATGGTCGACCTGAGCTCAAACAAACCTTATCGTCATCTTGATGAACAGCCACAAAGCCAAGAAGAAGAGCAGAATCTGCCGTGTGTTCTGATGTTGTTTATGAGGCCTCTGAGCGTGAGTGGTTTCACTATCTCGAGAAAGCTTGCTGCGCATCTATATTTGAAATAATGAACTTGAGCTCACATTAATAACATGCGCATGATTATTAAAGTGTTTCTGACATCATCAGGAATGTGCAAACACGAGAGATGAGATGTTGCATGTTGAACTGTATGTTGCATGTTGTTTTTGAACCCAAATAAGGCCTGAATGTATGTTAAGTGAGGTTTTTCTGTAACTGGTATGTGTATAAAGCATCTGTTTTTCCGAGAAGTGCTTCTCATATGATATGGAAAAGACCCGTACAGCTTTAAAATTCAAATGACGTCGGCTGAAACTTTCTCTTACACAACGCCCATCAAAATGGTACCATTGGTACCCTTTAGCAGTGGAGACACAAGCCTGAAAAAGGTGATCAGTACCGTACCACTCAGTGGAAATGAGTCATTAGTTCCATTATACAGTTAAAGTCAGAATTATTAGCCCCCCCCCCTTTGAACTTTTGTTTTCTTTTTTTTTTTTTTTTTAAATATTTCCCAAATGATGTTTAACAGAGCAAGGAAATTTTCACACCATGTTAGATAATATTTTTTCTTCTAGAGAAAGTCTTATTTGTTTTATTTTGGCTAGAATAAAAAGTTTTAAAATTTTTAAACACCATTTTAAGTACAAAATTATTAGCTTCTTTAAGCTATAATTTTTTTGACAATCTGCAGAGCAAACCCTTGTTATACAATAACTTGCCTATAACCCTAACCTGCCTAGTTAACCTAGTTAAGCCTTTAAATGTCACTTTAAGCTGTATAGA
This sequence comes from Danio rerio, assembly GCF_052040795.2. Lineage (NCBI taxonomy): Eukaryota > Metazoa > Chordata > Actinopteri > Cypriniformes > Danionidae > Danio > Danio rerio. The sequence goes on from NC_141036.1 coordinate 49,034,976, forward strand.
AGTGTCTTGTAAAAGATCTAGTCAAATGTTATTTACTGTCATCATGGCAAAGATAAAATAAATCTGTTATTAGAAATTAGTTATTAAAACTATTATGTTTAAAAATGTGCAGAAAAAACAAAAATCGTTAAACTCTGTTAAATAGAAATTGGGGAAAGGAATAAACAGGAAGGCTAATAATTCATGGGGGCTAATAATTCAGACTTCAACTGTACATTGGAAGAGTAGAACCGTCCATAATCTAACCGCTAATATTGCTCACAATACATAGTGCGTAGAGGACCTGAATTGGATTAGAACTACAATCTTCTTGGGGGAAAAGTGTAAACAAACTACAAACATGGCGAATGCGCGAGACCAGTTTTCAATTGGAGAGTACTCTGTAAAGTAATTTGAATGACTAATTAATATCTAGCCAACTGCAAAATATTTAAATTGCGTTTTCCTTGATATACGCCATCTGCAACATGACCCAAACATTGCATACTCTTGTTACACACTCAAAAGTATGTCCTGTTTCTTCAGGTATACGAATTGGGACAGCGCATGTAATTCTATTCACACAAAAAAACACATGGCTTGATGATGCAGTGACTTGCGTGTGGAATCATGGGAGTTGTGGTCTTCATTACATCCTACGGTGCTTCTTCAGAAAACATGGATGAGCTAAAGTATTTAAAACATATTGCCATGAAACTGGAAGCGCTGAATTAATTATTGATGATTGGCGACATTGCATCTCTGGATTTGAACCTGACTTATGTTTATGCGAACTATAGTAAATTCCGTCTGTTTAACAGTTCTCCACACACGCACCAAAGGAAAATCATAATATTTGTCTTATTACTAAACCCACCAGTTTATAAACGCAACAAAGAGGTTGTGAGTTACAGTGTTTGATTCATGGAGAGTGTGAAATGTGCTACAAAGCGGTCTCAAAACATAGATTAGCATTTATTAGCTTAGCAGACAGACATGAGGTCAGTAACAGCTACAAAACATGATCATGTTTTAAAAGTGAAATGTTAAAAATGCGAATCGCTCAACGTCATTAGTGCTTTAAGAGAAAGAGAGAAGATCTCGTCATTATGAGATTCACAGCACAGTCCTGAATTCATCAAAAATGAAGCTGGGCACGTGAGCCTCTGCCACCTGCAACAGCAAACAAAACAAAACAACACGGCAAACCTCATCACTTCTGCTGAGGAATGTAAATGTTATTAAATATAAGACCTGAGGGAAATATTTCGTACCTTTCTTGGCAGTTTAGTGTAACGCACATAGTCCTCCAGAAACATTAACGCTCCGACTACATCTGAAGGCATGTCTGGAATCTTCTGACTGGACGAAAACAGAGATTTACAGGATTTACGTCAGATTTAGAGATTTACAGATTTACAGATGTACGTCACATTCATTTCACAACTTGTGGATTGTTTTAAGCGTATTTTAACAGGATAATGCAATTTTAAAACTAAGAAATTCATATGAAATGTGCACTCCCTGACAAAAGTCTTGTCGTTGATCTCAGTTGCAAGAGCAACAAATAAAAACTCGTCTTCTAGTTGATCATTTGGAAAAGTGGCAGAAGGTTGATTTTCAGATGAGTCATTTGTTGAACTGCATCCCAATCATCACAAACACTGCAGAAGACCTGGAACCTGCATCAACCCAAGATTCTCACAGAGATCAGTCAAGTTTGGTGAAGGAGAAATTAATGGTTTGGGGTTACATTCAGTATAAGGGCATGCAAGAAAGATCTGCAGAGTGGACGGCAACATCAACAGCCTGAGGTATCAAGACATTTGTGTTGCCCATTACATCACAAACCACAGGAGAGGGCAAATTCTTCAGCAGGTAGCGCTCCTTCTCATACTTCAGCCTCCACATCAAAGTTTCTGAAAGCAAAGAAGGTCAAGGTGCTCCAGGATTGGCCAGCCCAGTCACCAGACATGAACATTATCGAGCATGTCAGGGGTAGGATGAAGGAGGAGGCTTTGAAGATGAATCCAAAGGATCTTGTTGAACTCTGGGAGTCCTGCATGAACACTTTCTTTGCCATTCCAATCTAGAGGCCTTTGCCTTTCATATAAGCCACTTCTGATACCAAATGATCAACTAGAAGTCAAGTTATTATTTGTTGTTCCTAAAACTTGGATACAGCAACAAAACTTTTGTCAGGTAGTGTACATTTACTCATCAATGTGGCATTTGTTTTACTCCCTTCATTGTGGATTTAAACAAAAAATATAACATTATTATAAAATATACATTATATTAGTTTCTCGATGCTTGGAAGGGCATCCGCTAAGTAAAACACATGGTAAATAAGTTGGTGGTTCATTCCGCTGTGGCGACCCCTAAATAATAAAGGGACTAAGCTGGAAAGAAAATGAATGAATGATACATTATTTTGCTATGTACAGTTTAAGCCAAAATGATTATCCCTCCTGTCACATTGTAATTCTTTTGTCAAATGTTTCCCAAGTGCTGTTAAATGAAGATTTTTTAAATCAACACAGTTTTAAAGCAATAGTTTTAATAACTCATTTCTAACAACTCCTTTCTTTTGTTTTGTCATGATGACAGTACATAATACTTTTCTCAATATTTTTTAAGACACTAGTATTTGAGTGCAATTTAAAGGCTTAACTAGGTTACTTATGCAAGTTTGGTAATTATGAAGTTACTGGAGAGCAGTGGTTTGTTGTGAAGCCATTAAAAATAAACAAAATATCAACATTGACCTTAAAATAAATGCAAATGTATATTTGTTTCCAGCTAAACTAAAAGAAATAACCCCCCATTCACACGGGGCTTCAGTGTCAACGCTTGACAAAGGGCGTGTCTGAAGTTGGGGCTTACGCGATCGTCATAGCACCGTCAGCCAATGAAATTAGTCAGCAATCAGCTACTGTCTGAGCTGGTGTAGCTGCAAACAGCGATCTGATTGGCTGACGCCTCCGTCGGCGCTTGAAAAGTTGAGCAAGTCTCATCTTCTGCAGCGAGCAACGCCACTGAAGCGGCGCCGATAGATCCACGATGCAGTTTGGCAACGCCTGTGGTCACCCATTCAAAGTGAATGGGAAGCGTTGAAGCTGACGCCCCGTGTGAATGGGGCTTAAGACTTTCTCCAAAAGAAAAAACATACATAACAGGAAATACACTGAAAAGAAACATGTTAAAGGACAATTATTCCCCATAAGGTATATATTTCATTCATTCATTTATTCATTTTCTTTTCGGCTTATTCCCTTTTTTAATCCAGGGTCGCCACAGCTAAATGAACCGCCAACTTATCCAGCATGTTTGCTGTGATGACTCCTGACTAATAAAGCCGAAAAGTAAATGAATATATGAATAACTGTGAATGATATTTACTATATGTTGTATTGTTTTAATCTACAAGAGCTTGATTAATTTAGTGAAGTTTATTCATAAACTCATTTCGAGAGGAGCACGTGATTATGATTGAACACGGCTGGTTCCACATTAGCATGCATGATCCACCAATCAGGCCATTCCTAACCCACTATAAAGAGCAAGGGTTTTTTCACTACAGTCATCTTCGATTTGAAGAATCCCCCCTTCCACCCCTACCTTTTCACCTTTCCCTCCATAGGGCAGCACGGTGGCCCAGTGACTAGCACTGTCGCCTCACAGCAAGAACGTCACCGGTTCTAGTCCTTTACCAGGCCGGTGGTCGTTTCTGTGTGTAGTTTGCATGTTCTTCCCGTGCTTGCGTGGGTTTTCCCCGGGTCCTCCGGTTTCCTCCCACATTCCAAAAACATGCTCAACAAGTAAATTGATAAATCTAAATTTGCAATACAGGTAATCTCATACTGCAGCATATCTTTTAATAGCATTCAATTTTTAGTCATCAGCTCTTATCAAGGGGGAGTTGTCGAGATCTACCTGAGCTCGAGGCTCCCCTCTCTTCCTCCAAACGGGAGGGAGCCCAGGGCTCAAGAACCTTACAGCATGCCAAACTTGCTTCAATCATCAGCTAAGTGTGAACTCTTGAATTTTCCTTTGGCTCAGTCCCTTATTTATCAGGGGTCGCCACAGTGGAATGAACTGCCAACTAATCCGGCATATGTGTTACCCAGCGTATGCCCTTCCAGCTGCAACCCAGTAATGGGAATCAGGTACCTGGTGCACTGCTCCATTATGGAGCGAATAAACTGTCCAATCAGAGCGAGGAACTGCTCCGTGTATCTGGAGTGAAACTGTTTGAGGAGCGTCAGCAGACCCAGAACCAGAGGAGCCCAATCCAGCGCATCTGCAGGCTTTCTGCACGCCATTCCTGAGGAAACACAAAAGCATCCGTTTCCCCTCAAGATGAAGCTGCACAACTGTTTCCAACTTTGAGAATAATATTTCTCCAACATGAAGGATTTCTGAAGAATCAAGTGACACTGAAACCTGGAGTAATAAACTTATGCTTTCAAGTACAGTATTGTTCAAAAGTCGAATATTTTTTACCAAAAAAAGGTTTAAAGCCGTTAGTTCTATATTTTTCTGTAGCATGTAAGTTTGAAGCATCAGCTTACATTTCCAAACATAACTTTAGTCATTAATTGTCATCATACAGTGAGATTATTGTCTGCCAACAGTCAGTGCTCCACACAGAGATCTGATCTGATCATCATTCAGTCTGTCTGGAATGACATGAAGAAACAGAACAGACTCAATGCACAAGAGCTTCAGCAACATCTCTCTAAGATGCTTCAAAAAACCCACCTGCAAAGCTACCTGAAAACCTACAGACAAGTTAATAGAAGTAAATAGATAAATAAAATGTATTTACGCATTTTAGAAAGCGTCCTCATTGTTACACTGTGCCTAAAACTTTGAACAGTGTTGTAGCTTTGAAGGTCAAAGGTTTTTAAAGATGATCAGATCAGGGGGTTGTTTCATAAAAGTGGTTAAGAAAAGCGGGGATTAAAGTCAAAAACCCGACCTCAATGAGCCGAACTAGACGTCCACACTTAAATTGGTTCCACAACAGAGAGTTGAAGATCAGTTGATCAAACTAATCAGAGTTCAGTTTAAATAATCTAGATAGCTGCTCGTGCACGTTACTGTTGTGAAACCTCAGAGGTCGACCATGGCAACAATGAGAACTGAAAGAGCTCTGACATAAGACACAGCTATGTCCACAGCGAGTGAGCCGCGTTTGTTTCTAGAGTTCAAACATGTAATAATTCAAACAAAATACTCAAAAACTACGGCTTGCAACAAAGCAAGAGAGAAGCTGACATGAAATTGCAGATCGTCCCAATAAAAAAAAAAAAAAGACCACCATCCAGGCCTTTTACGGTTAAATTAAATATTTGTCGCAATACATTGAAATTGTGCTTGATGCGTGCGTGAGCTAGAGAATGCGCGCTTTCTGCTTGTTGCTTGCTTGTTGACGTACAAAATGTGCTTAACCTCAAAACATTAAGTTGAAAATAATGGCTACAAAGAGCCGTGCACGCACAAGTGGTGGGATTTTTAACTTGCTGCTGAAACCAGAATGCTGCTTTCCCTTTAATACGTGTGTTTCCCGCGGCCCATGGGAAAAAATCTTTATATTAAAGTGAGGCTACTGCTCGGACCGGATCCATCACCTGATTATTCCACTCAGGCTTTGCAGCTTTATAGTCATTCTTGAAGAAATGTAGTCTACTTCTGTATATCAGTCAGTGCTTTCTTAATATATTTTCTTTTTTTAAATTTTGTAATTCATATACTAGCTAAGTTCACCCCTCACAGATCAATATTTTGAATTAATATTTTCTACAGAATCCTTTATAATAACATGTTTGTGCATATACATTAGATTATTCACTACCAAAACAAAATTTGCAACTGATCAAACAAAATATTACGGAAGATCATAGTCCAAAAATTAGCACACCCAAATTAATAAGTTGGGGGAAAATATTAAATAAAATTTTGATAAACAGGGGAAAAACAAAATCAACATAAACATTAAAAAAAAGATGACTTAATGTTGCAGTTTGCATTTGTTTAGTTTGCAATAACTTATTTTAATTTAAATGTATATGTCGTTCTATTCTAAAAGATGTTTGGTGTATATATGTTTACTAATAGGCGACTATAAAGTTTTAATCACTATTAAGAGGTTAAGTGAAATAAAATGGCATCAAATTACCGCAGGCAAATATTAACATTACTTTGATTAAGCTTGAACTTGACTTAGCCTAAGAGTTAACCTGCCCTGGACCAGGCTAGTTTCCCAGCATAAGTTGCCAGAGTAGCTGAGTTTGAACTATCTTATATTTGACTTATGAAACAGAATTCACCATTAATAAACCTGACTTGGCAAAATAAGCCTGGCTTTTTCTCTAGGCTTGGTTTATGGAACAGCCACCAGATCTCTGCGTGGAACACTGCTTGTTAACAGACAATACTCTTACTGTAGAATTACAATTAATGACAACAATAATGTTTGGAAATGTACAGGTAAGTTAATATTTCAAACAGACATGCTACAGAAAAATATAGAACTGACCCACTTTGAACCTTTTTTGTGGAGTTACTCGCTAACCTTGGCTTTTATTGTACTGCAGTTTTGGCAGCTGCGCGATGAGGAACAGGAAGTTGACGATAGGGAAATAAGGCAGACGCTTGGTTGTGATGTAGATCTGAAAAGAGCACATGAATAAAAGAAACAAGAGATGGTTAATATCACAGCAGGTAAGCCTTCAAGAACAGAACATCCGGGCCATTATAATTATTTTTTAAATTAAGACAAGTTTTTTCATGAAGTTACACAAAAAACATCTTAGAGGGTGTGTCATATTCACAAAAAATAAAAAATAAAAAATTCAATATTTAAAATAATTTATAATTTCCAGAGTTTGTTTCTGAGAGATCTGAACACTTTATTAATCGCAGTGGGAAATTGCTTTCTTACAGGTGCTACTTAGACATAGATAAAAAAGATAAAATTGAATTTTAAACATATTAATTAAATTAAACTATTATAATTTAATTAAAGAAAAAAAACTATGTATACAAAATAAAATATAATATAACAGCTTGGATAATTTAGGGCTGTTATGGAAAATATTTCAGTCTCACTGAATTGTTCATTCAATCAATTCATTCCAACTGGCTCATTAATTTAAAAATGACTTGACTATTATAGTTGCGTCCGAAATCACACATTTCCTATAAATATATATATTTTACTATATTGCAAAATAAAGCCAATTATTAAGTCTGAATATATAGTATTTAAAAAACAGCAGATGAAAAGTACCTGCATGACCCACTACTTCTGAGATTCTGAAGTGTGCATCCAATGGACAATGTACTATCCCATGAGGCCACGTGAAATATGTTTTAATGAATGCAACTGACGTGGTAGGTCATGTGACCAATAACAAAAGGCGATATACATCCGAATTCCACTTACACTACTCATATTCATATTATATAGAGTAGTGCTGTTGCAATACTGGAATTTCCAACTTCGATAAGATACCTTGAAAAATGTTGATATTTCATACTATATTTGATACAGTGGAGAATCAATTCTGCAATGTTAAAAGTATGCAAATAAAGAAAAAAAGAGAAGGAAATAACCGAACAATGCTTACACCAGGTACATCAACAGGCCTTCAGTTCAAAAGGCAATAAAAGAAAAAAAACTAAATTAGTGCAATCTCATCTTATTTACTGATTAAAACAAAAGTGTTCAGATATTATTATTATTAATTATTTCTATTCATTATTATTAATTATTCATGGTGAGAGTAGAGAATGAGAGTATCGACACCCATAGATATATACATTAGATGTCGCCTGGCCTATTGTTGTCTATTGGAGGGAATGTGTCAATAGCGCCGCCATCTTGCTACAGGGTAGCGCTCCTTTGAAATGAATGCGGGACCAAGGTGCAGTGGAGGACTGTGGCCATCCAAAGTCAGAGATATACACATATATCTATGATCAGGAGTTTTCCTGGATGTTAGCATGTAATTTTTTTTTTTAATTACGAAAATTATAATTTTACATCACTTTTCTACATTGATGGATCAGTGACCGAACGGGCATTCCTGACAAAAAGCTTGTGTTTGTGTGTACAGAAATGTACTATTCACCCTCCCTGTTAAATTTAATCTAATCCATGTCCTGAAACACACCTCCTCTCCTGCTTTCACTTCTCAAACTGACGGAGAGAGCGATTCGTTTGTGAATGAATCCCCTGAACGACTCTTTCACTAACGTTAGCCGACAATAATACAAGTTTCTGGCAGCGCAGCATCTCGTTGTCATATATCTTTTGTATTGTTTGCTGATTTTATTCAGCAAAACTAGCATAAGCCGAGTGTTTAGTGCGAGTTGAAGCTGCTTTGCCGTATGGTGAATGAAGTAAGTGACTGTTATAATCAATAACATTACCTGATTAGCACAAAAGTTCAGAACATACAAAAACAGAAAAAAAAAACTTAATATTACCAATGAAATGTTCTGCCTTTGTGCTTTGTTTTCTTTGTTTGCTCGTTACTACACCCGTAGACAGAGCTAAAGTCCCGCATCTTCACGTAATAACACTGTCTTGACTAGTGCAGTTGAATGACATTTGTCCTGGGAGCACTGTACCAATGTGGCGGCGCTATTGACGCATGCTCAGGGTCCCTATGCGATATCTAGTGTATATATCTATGTATCGACACCAACCAAAAGCAAGACTGTATCATTTGAAATATTTCAGCATCAATATTTATCAATATATCCATATTTTTGACAACACTACTATATAGAAAATACTTTTCTAGTAGTGGTCAAGTAAGGTCAAATTTAAATGCGGTACCTACTTGAATAGTATGTGAATTTAGAGGTAATCTATGAATGGATCATTGAATCGCTCACTCATTTGATTCATTCAAAAACTCATTAGCATTCTAGAATGCTAATTAATTTAGTATTTTTATTTGAAATAAAATGACATATTTTAGACAATTAGCTGTATTAACCATACACATTTTAATAAATGCAACATTAATTTATATTTTAAATACTCATATATCACTCATTTGATTGATTCAAGAAGAGATTGATTCAGGAGTAAGTCATCACAAACAAATTCTTCTCCAGCTTGGTTTTTATTTTAATTATTTCTGTATCGATATTTATCAATAGTTTTGACAACACTACTACGTAGAACATACTTTTCTAGTGTTCGTCAAGTAAATTCTAATTCAAATGCAGTACTTACTTGAATAGTATGCAAATTATGAATGGATCATTGAATCACTCACTCGTTTGATTCATTTAAAACCTCTTTAGAGTTCTAGAATGTAAATTCTAATAGGCTTAATCTTGCAGTCAATGCTTTGGTACTCTAAAGATGTGTTTTTTTCTGAGTGGCATTCCTGATAAAAACAACAATTACGACATCATCATACACGCTTAATTTTTCACATGCACTCGACTGACCTTGTTGAGCGGATTGTGTATTCCTGCAGCCTCCAGGTAGGCAGTGATCTCGTACAGAAGAGTGTTGTCTTCTTTAGGATATGGCAGTGATGGATCCTGGTAATGAGCTTCAATATCGGACAGCAGGGACCTTAAAAACACCACACTTGCGCTGTAAGTTCTCAGAAGGTAAAACTGACACAAGAGCTTCACAAATAAAGGAAGAAAAATCACTTGTTGAGGTTGTCCAGCGCTGCAGCGAGATGTTTGGAGTCAAATTTGCAGGAGTAATTGAGCTCGTTGGCAATCTGCTGCCTCAAGATCTGCATCTGACCCACCTGTTAAACATTGTTTTGTTCAGCATGAACATAAAAAAAACTCTCAAACAGACATTGCAAAATGTTACATTTCTGCAATATACAGTTAAAGTCAGAATTATTAGCTCTCCTTTCAGTTTTTGTTTTCTTTTTTAAATATTTCCCAAATGATGTTTGACAGAGCAAGGAAATTTTCACAGTATGTCTGATAATATTTTTTCTTCTAGAGAGAGTGTTATTTGTTTTATTTCAGCAAGAATAAAAGCAGTTTTTATTTTTTTATGAACCATTTTAAGGTCCAAATTATTAGACCCTTTAAGCTATAATTTTTTTTCGATAGTCTACAGAACAAACCACCATTATACAATAACTTGCCTAATTACCCTAACCTGCCTAGTTAACCTATTTAAGCCTTTAAATGTCACTTTAAGCTGTACAGAAGTGTCTTGAAAAATATCTAGTCAAATATTATTTATTGTCATCATGGTAAAATAAATCAGTTATTAGAAATGAGTTATTAAAACTATTATGATTAGAAATGTATTTAAAAAAATCTTCCCTCCATTAAACAAAAATCAGGGAAATATAAAACAGGGGGGCTAAAAAATCTGACTTTATCTGTATATTATATTATGGTTTTGCAATCTAAAAATGTGATTGTAATGAAAGTCAATGGACCAAAAACAGCCACCAACAGTAAATTAGCTTTAGTAAAGTGTTAAAAAAAATCTCCTCCCCACTGAACAGAAATTAGGGGAAAAATAAACAGGAGGGCTAATAATTCTGACTTCAACTATATATTGCGATAACAACACAATTTCACCAGACGGTTTGAATAGCTCTATTTAACATTTCCGAAAAGCATCCAAGTTCAGAAATTAAATAATCACAATGCAAAAAAATCTTAAATAAAGAAACGTTTTCTGGACAAGTAAAATCAATGTTTTGTTTTCAGAAATAATATGTTAAAATTGAGTAATTGAGTAAAAAATACGCCAATGGGGTACGTAAAATAATATTGTTTTAAGCTTGAATGTGTAGATTTTTAGACAAGAAATAAGACTTAATTCTAAGTAAGAAAAACATTTATTTCAGTGCAATTTATCTTTGGTCAGCCTCCCAACTTCATCATTCACACCTTCATGATGGATTCCAGATACGGGCTCCAGATCTTCTGTGTTTTGGCCGCAGCATTTGTGTAGACTTTGCTTGCATTTGCTGAAAAGATTGACAAATGATCCATCAGAAACAATGCGACTTAAGACTTTTCATACACTGTAAAAAATGCTGGGTTCCACACAATCATCTTGTCTCAATGCAAATCGATTAAGATAACTTATTAGTTTTTAGAATTTTAAGTTGATTGAACATAAGACAATTAAATTGTCTAAAAAAAAAGCTTAAGAATCATGTGCTTTCAGCTTATTTTAAATAATTAGTTAGAATTTTTTTTGTTTTTTGAGTGTATGAATTGTGACTTTTGAGTTAAGATGTTTTGTAATTTGTTTATTTCTTATAATTCTGATTTGTGCAGTGGTGCGTCAAACATACATACCCACAATTCCTTTGACAGGATTGACAGCGGTCAGCAGAGCTTTGAAGACGTCGACCACAGCTTTATCCTTCAGGATGCTCTTCTGAAGAACTGTCAGGAAATTCTGCAGAGGAGATTTTATTATTGTTATCATTGTAATAATTATTAATGCGACATTTATATAAAGAGGGATCTCATGGTTTTCACAATAGGTAGGAGTGCCAGCTCTAACTTCTTGATACAATTATAATTGTTATAATCAAAGTTTTATTTCTAAAAATGTGAACTTTTTATGCAGATTGGCTTGCTCAAATTTATTTGCATTTATTAGTAAAACAAACTGCTATAATTTTTTCATTTACAGTACATGTATTGTGAAAAGGGTAAAGGAGTAAATTATTATAGTTTTGTTATCAAATAATATTAATAATATGAATTATTCATTCATTCATTTTCTTTTCAGCTTAGCCCCTTTATTTATCTGGGGTCACCACAGCGGAATGAGCCACCAACTTATCCAGCATGTGTTTTTACGCAACAGATGCCCTTCGAGACGCAACCCAAATATGAATTAATATTATTATTATTATGATTAATCATCCTAATTACAATTATATTTATATCAATGTATGTTAGAATTAAATTAAGGGAGCTAACATTAAAAACAAGGTGTTTTAATTATATCATAATTGGGGTGACACGATGGCACAGTGGGCAGCGCTGTCGCCTCACAGAAAGAAGGTCGCTGGTTCGAGCCCTGGCTGGGTCAGTTGGCGTGTTCTCCCCATGTTCGTGTGGGTTTCCTCCGGGTGCTCCGGTTTCCCCCACAGTCCAAAGACATGCACTATAGTTGAATTGAATAAGCTAAATTGGCCATAGTGTATGTGTGAATGTGAGACTGTATGGGTGTTTCCCAGTACTGGGTTGCGGCTGGAAGGGCAGTGTAAAAAAATATGCTGGATAAATTGGTAGTTCATTCTGCTGCGGTGACCCCTGATTAATAAAGGGTCTAAGCCGAAGAAAAATGAATTAATGAAGGAATGAATATTATAATTGGATAACTACAATTTGTTTAAAAACTATTTAATTACAAGCTAAACACTACAAAGTTTGAAATATTCAGCTCCAGTTTTATTTAGAACCTTTTTCGTTGTAAAATGAGAAAAAAATGGACAACATTGTTTCAATCGTTTCCTCCACTCATCCTCCACTTGTTTCAAAACGTTATAAAATTTCTTCTCCTGAACACCAAAAAATATATACTGAACAATATTTTTAAAAACAGCCATTGACATCCACAGTATTTTGTGTTCCTGTTATAATAGCTGCTTTTGTTCCAACATTCTTCTGAATATCTTTGTCTTGGGTGAGAGTAAATATTTTCACACATATTTTTGGGTGACCTTCAACTTGCATTATTTGATTTCATAACTACAATTATAATGGCATTATTATAATAAATCAGGTTATTAATACAGTTAAGGTCTGAATTAATAGCCCCTCTGTATATTTTTTCCCCAATTTCTCTTTAATGGAGAGAAGATTTTCTCAACACATTTCTAAACATAATAGCTTTAATAATTCATTTCTAATAATTATAATAATATTTATTTTGTCTTTGCCGTCATGACAGTAAATAATATTTTACTAGATCTTTTTTTTCAAGATACATATATACAGCTTAAAGTGACACTGAAAGGCTTAATTAGGTTAATTAGGCAAGTCTTTGTATAACAATGGTTTGTTCTGTAGACAAACAATAAATATAAATAGCTTAAAGGGGCTAATAATTTTGACCTTAAAATGATTTTAAAAAATTAAAAACGGCTTTTATTCTAGTCGAAATAAAACAAATAAGGCTTTCTCCAGAAGAAAAAATATTATAGGAAATACTGTGAAAAATTCTTTGCTCTGTTAAACATCATTCGCTAAATATTTGAAAAAGAAAAGAAAATTCACAGGAGGGCTAATCATTTTGACTCCAACTGTATCAGGCCAGACCTGCAGCTCTTTGACGATCATAAAGCACAGGAGTCTGTCCAGCCCGTTCAGCCCGAACGTTCCCAGCGTGTCCTGAATCTCGGAAAACAGTCGGTTGTTTGTCACTTCCTGATGCGTCCTCAGATCATACCAGGTGTTGAGCTGGTCAATGTAACACGTCACCCTGAGAGGAATAGACATGATGGATATGATATTAATCGTTCAGGTGTCAAACCTTTAAAAGTCTGAAATAATGCAGTTTGCACACTCACTTGGGGTCTGTGATCCTCAGGATTTCCCTGCAAAGACGTCCAATAAATGTGGCGGATTCATCAACTGATGGATATTTAGGAATGGGAATGTGGGTGGACTGGTGGACGCTTTGCCAATCTTGGATCTGAAAAGATGATCATTATTTTTTTAAATCAATGCCCGTAAAACATAAAATAAAATAGGTAAAATTTGCATTTCTGTGCATTTAGGCTTCATGTAGTGTGCGAGTTAACAGTTTGTGAATGAAAAGTCTTCAGCGTATCGAAAATCATCATGAATCGAGTCTGAAATGGCTAAAACATATTCAGTTTTGTAACATATTGCATAACACTAGTCTAGTCTAGATGGGTTTCCATCATTCTGTGTTAATGTGCATTTTCTATATCTACATCCATTTCATAAAATCACAACAAATGGCAAATTTCAAAAATGCTAATGAAAATTCCTTTATTTAGAAAAAAAAATACATTTTTAAGCTTACTTGTGGTAAATGCAAAATTAACGGGTCAGACTTTACAGTAGGGATTCATTACTTATTGTATTTACTAACATGAACTAAGTATGAACAATATTTGTACAACCTTTATTAATCGTAGTTCAACATTTAGGAATGCATTATTTAAATCCAAATTCATGCTTGTTAACATTAGTCAATGCACTGTGAGTTAAAATCAACTAACAATGAACAAATACTCTAATAACTGTATTATTCATAGTTTGTTCATGTTAGTAAGTGCATTAACTAGTGTTAACTAATACAGCCTTACTGTAAAGAGTTACCACTTAATGCAAACCGTTAAAGGGATAATTCTCCCAAAACTGTAGTTTTTTACAATTTAATTACCCTTGACTTGTTTCAGACCTTTATGAGTTTCTTTCTTCTGTTAAAAAAAAAAGATTTTAAAAAAATTTTGGAACCGTCAAACCATCGACTTATCTATAGTATTTGTTTTTCCCTCTATGAAAGTCAATTAAAGGTTTTCAGCTTTCTTCAAAATATCTTTGTGAAGAAAGAAACGCATAAAGTTTTGAAACCATTTGAGAGAGTGTTCTAGTGAGTAAATTTCAATTCTTTTTGTGAATTATCACTTTATTGTGAAAAAACAGAAAATGGAAATGCATTTGACTGATAAATTCAGACTTAGTGAAGATTACACCCACGTGACCAATCGGCTGTCTCCATTTTGCTTGCCTTGTTTACTGTTGGTTACTAGGTTACCAATACAGTCAGCCGTTCTAACAACCTGATGGAATTTTTGCTTTTTCGCAAACTTTACACCGTCCTAACTAAACACAACAATAAAATGGAAAAGAAATCTTTAGTAAGTTAAAACCTAAGACGAAAATTTTTTATTCTAACCATCTGCGACAACGACACAAAATTTGTATTTTATAAGCAAAACAACAGCATGTACTACTATGACAAATTATTTCCTCAGGTACTGATTATGTGCTTTATTCAGTGTTAAATGCTATTACTGTAAGTTTAAACAACATCTACATGACTTTTGTTGCCATACTACTGAACGCAGCAGCAGATATTTGAACTCAGATCTTGAAAATTGTTTGAAAATGAAAGTCAGTGATTCAGTGAAAACCAAAACATCAGTCATTCAGCGCATGTCCTTTTAATTATGTTAAATATGTATGAAATAGAATCTAACCCATACCCTTTGGTCAGGAGTGCTCTGGATGGCATTTAAATAATTCTGCGCTTGTTGAGTTGGATGTTGTTAGGACACGATGTCAGAAAGTTTTTTTTTATTATTATTATTTATTCAATTGTTTTAAGTATGCATCTGTATGTATGTGATAGTGTTTCTAATTAATTATAAACTAATTTAGTGTATACTTGTGTTTTCCTGATACTTTCTGAATTGAACTAGTGTGTGGTTTTATTGTGTTTGTGAATCTGTATAGGTATCGATATTATTTATATTGTTTTTACAATATAGTTATTATTTTCTGCCTAATAAAGCAAAAAAAAAAAAAAAAGGTCACATATTAATTGTTTTATACTGTACAGCAGGGGTCACCAACATGGTGCTCGTGGGGACCAGGCAGCCCAGCAGGTTCACATGAATTGCCCGTAGGCCTGTTCTAGAAAACAGCTCACCATAGCACCACATATGAGTAAGCTGCATCTAATATTTTTATAGGTATTCTTTCTTTAATCACACTTGCATTGGTGTCAATTTGAAAATGACTTTAAGTTATATATTAAAAAAACTTTAAAAACTATTTCAGACAAATGAAGTGTTGCATATTGATATTTATCTACCTTGTTGAATCATTGTTGACAACTACTGTGAGAAATCATTAACATGATCAATGTCTTCACATAGATGAATATTATTAATTATTAATAATAACATATAATTAAAAGAAAATTAAGAAAAATGTGTTATTTAATAACTGGTAGCCCTTCATACTTATCGGTACCCAAGAAGTAGCTCTCAGTTTCCAAAAGGTTGGTGACCCCTGCTGTACAGTCTGGATGGATACCCTTATCTAAAACGCCAGTCTGGACAAGGACCGTTATCATTCTAAAAATCACACCCTGTATGAATAATGTACAACAACAAAAAAACAGACCTTTGTCCTAAGGAAACTGTTGCACTCCTGCTCTACGTTGTAGTTGATTATTCGAGACACTTCCTCCTGCCAGATCTTCAGGCCGTAGATGCTCACGTAATCCTGAATGTACTCAAACGAGCGATAAAACCCATCCATAGTGGCAGCCATTTCCTTCAGCTTTGGCATCAGTTCACTGGGCTGAAAGAAACGTCAGAAAGCAACACCTCACACAAACTCAAAAACAACTAAATAGATATGAGGAAATCCAGAAATAATGACAGAATAGTTGTTAATTAGCAGGTTTGTTTGCTCACTTTGGCTTTAGGGTTGAAGATGAGGCCTTTATGCAGAGCGTACGCTACACGTTTGACAAGCTCTTTCCTGATCCCGTCCTCCAGAAGCTGCTTGGGATCCACCTGAAACACACATTTGCATGGTGATGAGCTCTTGAACTCAAAGCGTAACATTCATAAAATATTTAGTGTACCTGAATGATCCCAACAAGTGTGGTCTTCATCATCAGGATACCTTCGGTGAAGACGGAGATGGCATGAGTGAGTTTAGCTACCTGTCAAATGAAGAAGGCCATAACGATAGTATTATTATTTAAATAATTATGCAAAATGAATTTATGCCAGTACTGTAATAGCATACTATTGACTCAGATCTGAGACACAAAAACTTCTAGACGCAAAACCTTGATTTTATGGCAAAAATGTACATGTACAAATATCAAGATATAAATAAAGAAAATATAATCATATAAATCAAATGAAGGGCGACGCAGTGGCGCAGTAGGTTCGATCCTCGGCTCAGTTGGCGTTTTTGTGTGGAGTTTGCATGTTCTCCCTGCGTTCGCGTGGGGTTTCCTCCGGGTGCTCCGGTTTCCCCCACAGTCCAAAGACATGTGGTACAGGTGAATTGGGTAGGCTAAATTGTCCGTAGTGTATGAGTGTGTGTGTGAATGCGTGTGTGGATGTTTCCCAGAGATGGGTTGCGGCTGGAAGGGCATCCACTGCGTAAAAATGTGCTGGATAAGTTGGCGGTTCATTCCGCTGTGGCGAACCCGGATTAATAAGGGACTAAACCGACAAGAAAATGAATGAATAAATGAATCAAACACAAAAAATAGACAATCAAATATAAAATAAACAAATGTATAGAGTAAAAGAAACCAAAATCTAATACCACATATATACTCTAGTCTACAGCATGTATTATGTTGTAGTTTTTTATGCTAATCTACGAAATACTATTACTGTACTATATTGATGAATAAATTAAAACAAACACTATTAAATTGTTTTGTTTTGAATTGCAGTACAATTTAAGGATGTGAAAAATGCAAGATTAATTTTTATGAAAATGTTAACGCAAAAAAGTTGAACCTGTGTTTTGAACAAAATTTTTAGGGTAGAATATGCAGGTTTTAAGTGACTTGTGCAGGAAAAGAAATACATATTAACATTCACTGTAAAAACCTTGAAGTATTAATAGTGGCTATTACAGGACTTTTGAATTTTTATCATTAATTAACTAACCAACTAACTAACTAACTGAATAAATAAATAAATGAATAAATAAATAAATATAGTACAAAAATAAATAAAACATAAAAAAATTAAATAAAAATTTTATTTAAATAAATAAAAGTTTATTGTCATTCAAGTCAAATGAAGTTAACATATACACTACCTGACAAAAGTCTTGTCGCCTATCCAATTTTTAGGAACAACAAATAATAACTTGACTTCTAGTTGATAATTTGGTATCAGAAGTGGCTTATATGAAAGGCAAAGGCCTCTAGATCACGCTTATTTAACCAAAATAAAATATGATCATTCCCTGATTTTTAATTATTTGATTAGGACAGTAAGGTCTGACTTTGCTTAGACAAAAGTCAGAAATAATGTACAGTATAGAATATAAAGTCATGCTGCAGTGGAAAAAGAATCAATATTGTGTCTGACCCCATCATGAGCTTGGAAGACTGCATCCATACATCTCTGCAATGACTCAAATCACTTATTAATAAAGTCATCTGGAATGCCAAAGAAAGAGTTCTTGCAGGACTCCCAGAGTTCATTAAGATTCTTTGAATTCATCTGCAATGTGTCCTTATTCATCCTACCCCAGACATGCTCAATAATGTTCATATCTGGTGACTGGGCTGGCCAATCCTGGAGCACCTTGATACCGCAGGCTGTTGATGTTGCCGTCCACTCTGCAGATCTCTCGCACTCCCCTATACTGATTGTTACCCCAAACCATGATCATTCCTTCACCAAATTGACTGGTTTCTGTAAGAGTCTTGAGTTTATGCAGGTTCCAATAGGTCTCCTGCAGTATTTGTGATGATTGGGATGCAGTTCAACAGATGATTCATCTGAAAATCTACCTTCTGCCACTTTTTCCAAATAATCAACTAGAAGACAAGTTTTTATTTGTTCCCTTTTACAACTGAGACTGACCACAAGACTTTTGTCAGGTAGTGTATGGTTCAATGCCCCATACAATGTTAAAATACAATGCAAAAAAGTAACACCAGTATGCAATTTCAATGAGCAAGTTTACACATGTTTAATGGCATCCAACTCTCACTCTTATTGAGGCTCATTACCGCCACATTCACCATCAGTCAGTCCTACCTCATAGCGGGCACTGAGCTGAGAGTAATCCTTGAGTTTGTCTTTGTCCAGGCGTGTGGGCACCTCCATAATGTCATGAATCTGCAGCTTGATGATTTTGGCCAGCGAGGTGAACATACTCTCTGGAATGATCTGCAGCACCTTCCGGAAAAAACAGATCTGTCCAACTGTGTTTCTGAATCCAGTTAGCATACAGCAGCATTAATGAAGCCTTTCCAAACCTTTCTAACGTATGCCACCAGCTCCCCGGAGTAAAACTGAGAGACGCTCAGAAGGTCGGGACTGTTGACCTGGTTGATTCGCAGCAGAGGCAGATCCAGTGCAGACGCCAGCTGTTCAGAACATTGGGTTACAGGTGGATTTGTTTCTGGTGTTGCACCATAAGAGGACAGTTTTACTCACCTTTAAAAAAGTGGCTCTGAGCTTGGTCACCATTGATGGGTTTGCTCTGATGCTCTCTTGCATTATTGCGGTGAAGCTGTGAGAAATGTGCAGAAGAGGAACTTTAACCATTGAGCATCTATGTGTGTTTTTGTTTTGGCTTTGGTGGCATGGTGGCTCAGCGGTTAGCACTGTCGCCTCACAGCAAGAAGGTTGCTAATTCGAGTCCCGGCTGTGCCAGTTGGTATTTCTGTGTGGAGTTTGCATGTTCTCCCCATGTTGATGTGGGTTTCCTCCGGGTGCTCTGGTTTCCCCTACAGTCCAAAGACATGTCGATGAACTAAATTGGTTGTAGTGTATGAGTTTGTGTGTGAATGAGAGTGTATGAATGTTTCCCAGTACTGGGTTGCGGATGGAAGGGCATCCACTGTGGAAAACATATGCTTGGCGGTTCATTCCGCTGTGACGACCCCACATAATCAGGAACTAAGCCAAAAAAAATCAATAAAAAGATTAAATGTGCAAGAAAATAAAATGAAACCAGTTTTTGGGCATCACCTGTCAATGATCTGCCAGGCGTAGGACAAATCCCCCACTATCTGCATGGTGATGAGCACTTCCTCTTTAATATTGATGGTGCGGATCATCTGATGCAGGAACTTGCGGGTGTCCGCCAGGAACTGACACACCTGCAGGTTGGACTCCAGCTGGTGAAACTCTTGGACCTTTCAGAAAAGCATTAACTGTGTGAAATCCTTGAAGACAATCACAGGATAGCACGTTTAGATGTGTTTGTACCTCCACCAGAGCCTGAATGAGCTGTACAGTCTTCCTGCCGGCAGCCGTGGAGTCTTCATAGTTCAGGGACTCGATCTGTTTGGAGATTTCTCTGAACCAGGCCTGAAGATTCTCTGATGAAGCAAACGGATGCATGAACACACGGTCAATAACGCTGAGTTACTTTAAAACAATTATGCAAAAGAAATCTGAGCAAGTACAATAACAACCTGTTGACTTGGATCTGAACACAAACCCTTCTAGCTGCACAAGCTTGATTTTGTTGGAAAACATATAAATGTACATAGTGGATATAGAGATTGAAGTAAATATAATTATATAAAGCAAAACAATATTAAACAAAGAGACAATTCAATTTTATTTTAAATAGATAATAGAGTAGAAGATTGCAAAATCTAATACCAAACTTGAACTACAATCACGGGCCACTTTATTAGGTACACCTGTCGAACTGCTCGTTAACACAAATTTCTAATCCGCCAATCTCATGGCAGCAACTCAATGCATTTAGGCATGTAGACATGGTAAAGATGATCTGCTGCAGTTCAAACTGAGCATCAGAATGGGGAAGAAAGGTGGTTTAAGTGAGTTTAAACATGGCACGGATGTTGGTGCCAGACTGGCTGGTCTGAGCATTTCAGAAACTGCTGATCTACTGGGATTTTCATGCATAACAATCTCTAGTGTTTACAGAGAATAGTCCAAAAAAGGGAAAATATTCAGTGAGTGGCAGTTCTGAGCAGGATAATGCACCATCTCATAAAGTACGAACTTTCTTAGACTGGTTTCTTGAACACAAAAATGAGTTCACTGTACTCAAACGACCTCCTCAGTCACCAGATCTCAATCCAATAGAGCACCATTGGGATGTGGTGGAGTGAGAGATTTGCATCAGGGATGTTTAGCCGACAAATCTGCAGCAACTGTGTGATGCTATCATTCAATTCAATTCAATTTATTTATAAAGCACTTTAAAACAACACAGTTGACCAAAGTGCTGACAACAAAGAGTAAAACAAACTTTAAAATACAAATAAATAAACATAAAATGTCAACATCTCAAGCTGTGCTAAAAGCCTAATTGAACAGGTGGGTTTTAAGAAGGGATTTAAAAACAGTGATGGAAGAGGCTTGTCTAATGTACAACGCTAGCTCATTCCACAATTTTGGTGCAGCCACAGCAAAAGCCCAATCCCCTCTGAGCTTTTGACTGGTCCTGGGCACACCCAGGAGGAGCTGGTCGGTTGACCTGAGCGAACGATAAGGTGTGTAGGGACAGAGAAGCTCAGAGTTCAATTGACATGAGAGTTCATCATGTCAATATGGACCAGTTCTCTAAGGAATATTTCAAGTACCTTGTTGAATCTATGCCATGAAGGATTAAGGCAGTTCTGAAGGCAAAAAGGGGTTCAAGGCGGTGCTAGTAAGGTGTACCTAATAAAGTGGCCGGTGAGTATATTTCACATTTATACTATTGTAGTTTTTCTTTATTATGTTTTTAATAAAATAATATACATTACATTGCAGGTATTTAGTAACAAAGTACCCCTACCCTTATGAAAAAATTAAATCACTATTAAAATATGCAATTTTTTGTATTGCAGTTTTTGTATGTGTAAAACCATGGTTTAATTTAACGAAAAATATGTAATGTAGAAAAATAGGTCGTCTATTGTGCATGTTGTGGGAGATGAAAAACATTTTACCATTTTTCTCCACTCTGGTAAGAGGTTTGACCCCTGAAAACACCTCGGCCAGCTCCATCATCCTCTCTGATCCCTCCTTCTTATAGCTCTCCCACTTCAGCTGCTTCTCTGCCAACATCTGCTTGAACATCTGAGAATCACACACAAAAAATAAATAATTAATGAACCAGAAGCTCATACACTAATTTTCCTTTGGCTTAGTCCCTTATTTATATGAGGGGGCGCCACAGCAGAATGAACTGCCAACTATTCCGGCATATGTTTTTTTGCAGGGTACGCCCTTCCAGCCACAACAAAGTACTGGAAAATGAACCAGAAACTGTTTATTTGTTTTATTTAAGTTGGGATAACATAATACAAGATTTGTTTACATGTTCATTTATTTAAATTACTAAATAAGATAGCTTTCCTGAAGGAAAAAGAGATAGTTTACCCCAAAACTATAATTTACTCACTATTTATCCGAACCTGTGTGAGTTTCTTTATTCCACTGATCACTAAAGAAGATATTTTGAAGAATGAGTTACCATTGACTTTCATAGTAGAAAAAACTAAATTTAAGGAAGTCAATGGTTACAGATTTCCAACATTTTTCAAATTATCTTTTTTTCCTGTTCTATAGAAACAAGAAACAGCTTTGTAACAAGGAAACGATAAGTAAATAAATACAGAATTTTCCATTTTGGTTGAACGAAATATTTGAATTTAAAAGGTGTATTTCTCAGACAGACTGAAGACCTGAACCAAGATTAGTGGACTGCATTAGAATTCATTACATTCTTGTCCAAAAAAAGCTTCAATTTAACATTGAGAAATATAATTTCAAAATAATTCAATTTTTTATATTTACCTCTTTGAGTATGAACTCAAACTGAGCCGTGTCCAGCAGCAGCTGAAACAGAATTTTGGGGTTGTATTTGGAGTCGTTGATGACTTGGTCTTTGATCTGACGAAGCCTCTTGTTGTTTGGATCATAAGCTTCAAGAGCAACAACAACAACAAAACTTAGAAAAGCATTTTTCTAATTCCATAAAAATCAATAATTAATCAAAACTCAAACAGAATCTAAAGGTTTTCTTAAAGGCACAGTATGTAATTTTCAAATTGTGTGAATCATGGGGGTTGTAGTCTTCATTTCATCCTATGGGACTCCTGCAGATATCATGTTCATGGATGAGCTAAAGTTGTTAACTAAAAGCAGCATCAGGGCAGCATGTAGCAGAATAAGGAGCTTTAATTTTGTCATTCCTTCCGGTCTTTCCACTTGTGATCATATAGAAAAGAAGTAGTGCTGTTTTATCATTCTAAATACATTTTAAGATTCTGTTATAAGTCCGCACTATGCAGTTTAATAAGACACACAACTTATTAGGGTCTTTGGTGTTTCCTGTTTAAAAATCACACCAGAAATCAGGGGTCTATGACAGAGTTTCAGTGCCAATACGTACAGAAATATTTTAAATATCTATTTCTCGCTAACATTTGAGCACTGTTGTCCATATTTAAACACCTCTGATTGGCCATTGTGTTCACGTGCTCAACAGAAATGACTGTGATTGGCCGTGATGGTCATCAGTTCATCGTTCTTTACCACTGTTCACCTAGTATGACGTCACTAGCATAGAGCCGCAATATATGGTCCGTGTCACTAGTTAAGATTGCTTATTTCTCTTGAACAATATGTGGAAATGGTGACGAATGTAATGTAATTACACAATTCTGCAAAATATATAACAATGTTTTAGTGGTTTTAAAATATTACACATTGTGACAATAATATGACCCAAAATCATTATAGCCCTGTTTACTCCTAGCTCTAAGATGTTTTTTGGTCAATTAGATCACAAATAGACGAGGGAAATGTGAATTAACAAAATACTGAGTCATAATTTTTGTGTTTATATTTATCTGATGTAAAGCCCATAAGGGGCTGTTCACACAAAATGTGTTTTTCCTCTCCAACATGCTACTTTTCTATTGTTTTTCAACGAAAACATGCACTGGGCGGATATGTTTGACCTTTATGCTCACTTCTGTTTATAGTGGAAAGTTTGTATGACAACTGTTTTATTTGCTATCAAATCAAGGTGGAGGAGGTGCTCATTATGGCTGCGTCAAGAGTTATATGTGTTTTTATGTGCTTATCAAAACATATAGTTTTCCTATTTCTAATTAGTCTGTTATTGTCATTATTACATCACGTTTATATCGAGTCAAGTTGACCTTACAATGCAAAGTGCTTTTTAAAAACCCATTCCAGAGTACTGCATCAAGCGCTTTTAGAAGCAAAGACGCATTTGGTGTGAAAGAGCCCCAACACCTCACCGGACTCTGCAGTGTGCAGCATCAGCCAGCGGATGGCAACATTACAGTCTCGGAGGCAGTTGAGCAGTTTGGGAATATTGTCCAGGATGATTTCTTCCCTCAGGAATCCCTCCTTCAACAACTGCTGCACCTGCGGCCGCAGAGTCTCCACACTGGCAGCGTATCGTCCAGCCTGAGAACAGACAACAATCACTAATCACTGTGTGCGAATCCAGAGTAGCGTTGGGTGTGATGAGTTACAAATTAACTAGTCAGTATAATTACATAACTTATTCACTGAAAATGGCATTCCTGCTCATTTTAGGTCATTTATTTGTATTGCACTCGCCTAAACTTCAGAATAATTTATTTTTTTGTTATATAATTTAATATGGCAGAGGAATTCTATTTTTGACATCAATAAAAAGGACTGCATATTTGAACAATGAATTGTGTCAGAAATTACTTCATGACAATATATGGTATGTGTGAAAGATAATGGTGTATATATATACACACACACATGTATACATACACACACATGCATCAAATCTATATATCAACATATATATCATAAATATATGTATTTAGCAAATGTCAAATGTCCAAAAATAAAAAGAGAATGTAATCATTTGTGAAAAAGGCAGATTTTATTTAACCTCACATTAAAATTTCAGATTTTTCTTGCATTTTATCTGTCAATAGAATGAATAGTTTCGATCAAAATTACATAAATTTAGTACATTTTTTATTAATTTTATATTGACATTACTTCATTTGTTGCTTTTAACCGAAGAATCTCATGCTTGTTATTAAAATGTTCAAGTATTAGATCTTTAAAAGAAATAGAGTATATAGCTGGCTCTCCACAGTGCCAATATAATTATCCATAATATAACACTTACATAATTCTAAAGGTTATGCATCATTGAGAGAATATGTTTGGCAACCTTTTATTTTATACTTATTCCATTTACTTTCTTGGCAAGGTTAATTTAATATTTTTATGTATGTATGCATGTGTGTATGTATGTATGCATGTGTGTATGTATGTACAGTTGAAGTCAGAATTATTAGCTCCCCTGAATTATTAGATATTATTAGATATTTTTCAAGACACATCTATAAAGCTTAAAATGACATTTAAAGGCTTAACTAGGTTAATTAGGTTAACTAGTAAGGTTAGGGTAATTAGGACAAGTTATTGTATAACCATGGCTTGTTCTGTTGACTGTGGAAAAAAAAAATAGCTTAAAAGGGCTAATAGTTTTGTCCCAAAAATGTTTTTTAAAAATTTAAATCTGCTTTTATTTTAGCCGAAATAAAACAAGTAAGACTTTCTCCAAAAGAAAAACATATTATCAAACATACTGTGAAAAATTCCTTGCTCTGTCAAACATTATTTTGGAAATATTAAAAAAAAAAAAAAAAAAAAATTCAAAGGGGGGCTAATAATTCTGACTTCAACTGTATGTATGTATGTACGCATGTATGCATCTATACATGTGTGAAATGGATATATTTATGTATATATGCATTGTTTGTTTGTTTTGTTCCCCCCACAAGTCAATAAAAACTATTTTTAAAAAAGTATAAAAAGTAAATAAAATATTTAAGTATTTTTTTTAATAAAGCTACAAAGATCATGCAGTATATGACTCAAACTTAAAGAATAAAAAATAGTTGAAATTACAGCACTATTAACTCAAGAAATTAAATTCCTTAGGGGTAATGGCATTTTTTTTTCAGACATAAGCAATAAAAAGTCATTTATTATTACCTACATCATGAAAAATTTATTTAAAAATAACTTGCCCAACACTAATCCAGAGTGACTCTGGATTACTCTGAACATGTGTGAACAGAAAGAGCACAGATGACTGTACCTGTTCTCTGATGTTAGCTGTGTCCAGCGTGTAGTTCAGGGCTATTTTAGCAGCTTTATATGGTTCCCACGCCTCCACCAAGTTCACTGTGATGCCCATGTATATGCTTATAACCTGAAGATGCAAGGTCGATGTTGTAGTTAAAATATCAAGTGGGTCACATTTTCTGAAAAGACATGATGATTAAAGTCTTCTCACCCAGTTGTCAGGGAAGTATTTGTCCACGATCTCTCTCATCTTGGCCTGTTGTGTGTGCAGGATGGAGGGAGTGAAATATAAGCAGACATAAAGCATAGCGGCCTGAGTCGCCAGAGCTGTGCTGCGGTGCTCCGGCAGAGGATACGCAGAGACCTACAACAGAGCATACATTTGCACAAAGCAGGAATAAACATGAGATATCCAGCTGAATGAGAGGTTTTCAAACTGTTCTTAAAATATAAATATGAGGAAGCATTTTCTGATATAAAGCTGGGTGTAGGAAAACACAAAAGTAATAAATATATATTATTATTATTATTATTATTATTATTATTATTATTATTACCACAGTAAATATTATTACATTTATTTATTTATTTTTTTTTTGCATTTTATTCGTCAGCAGATTTAAAACAAATGTGGAAAAATGATTTCATTATACTTTATATGAAAATTTCTATAATTGTTTTGCATTTTATCTATCAATAGAATTAATAATGTTTACATAAAAGCATTTTAAAAATGTTAAAGTATTTTTTTCAATTAATTTTGTATTTACATTATTGTTTTAAAAAAAATTTTACCAATTAGTTTTATTAATCATTTGTCATCAATAAATTTTTTATTCATCAATATTGTAATTTTCTGTTTTAAAAGTAAAGTTTTATCAATTTACATGTCAAAGAATGGATTTTTTTTATTGTCATCAAACATATATTACTCCTATTTATATAATATTTTTAGTTTATTAATTTTTTTCTTTACAATTTTTCTCTAAAATTTCCTGCTGACCACCAAGCACCTCCTGCAAACCACAGGTCTAAATCACACAGCTGTCTTGCCTGGTTGTAGATGTCGTCAGAGCGCAAGCGGCCAATCACCATACTGATGAATGTGGAGCTGATGGGAACTCTCTGGAAGTAGCTCTCAGGGTAGTTTGTTGGCCGTTTAGCCCCCGGGTGGCTGGAGTATCCTGTGCTACGCAAAAGCTTGCAGATGTCATCTAGGTTAGAGTCAGCTGAGGAGCGAGCAGCGCTGAGGTGAACACAGACATGTTTGATTAATCAGCATCTAACATCTTGGTCCATTTCACCTTATCTAAGGACTGTTTATCAGCTACTGGTCCAACCACGCATAACAAAACATCTCCAAATACATGAAAACCTTACCTGTATCTATAATAGGACACCAGCATCCTTTCTCTTACTTCTCCTTCCATCTTCTGATCGATAACCAGTAACATGACTCCATACAGATACAGAGCCTCACACTGACAGAAAACACACAGTTACAAACGTACTTAATGTATTAACCTACAGTATACAGTATTTAATAACTGTTTTGTGTTGCACAATAGTCAAAAATAAACAACTTTTATGCAAAAAAAAATATTATTAAGTAAAGAAAGATGTTCCATGAATATGTTTTGTATATTTCCTACTGCATATATATTAAAAGTAA
This sequence comes from Danio rerio, assembly GCF_052040795.2. Lineage (NCBI taxonomy): Eukaryota > Metazoa > Chordata > Actinopteri > Cypriniformes > Danionidae > Danio > Danio rerio. The sequence goes on from NC_141036.1 coordinate 49,062,477, forward strand.
TATGCATTTATAAGCACTTTATATAGACAATTATCTCAGTATTTGGTTTATTATTATTTTTGGATATCATATTTTCAAATAGTCAAATATTATCCTATCCTAACAAAAGTACACATCAGTGATAGGGATGCACCAATATAGAATATTTGACAGATACTGATAACTATTTATATTGTGAGGCTGATAGCCGATATATATATATATATATATATATATATATATATATATATATATATATATATATATATATATATATATATATATATATATATATATATATATATACATACATATTTATTTATTTATTTATTTATTTATTTATTTAGCCAATAACTATAAATATTTACATATTTCTCTGCATGATTGCTAAAACAAATGGCAAACACAGAGCAAACAACTGATTTTATTTTAATACCTTATTTTTAGAAAAGTTTGAACTCAAAGGAAATATGTGGTTTGCAAGATGCATCAAGAATATTAAGATGGTGTGCCTACGATACTGATTTCATCCCCACTCAAATAGATGACAGATTTTGAATATGGACCAAGTTAATAATTTTTCAATTACTACACTTTTTTAGACAAGGGTGCAATTCAAACTTTTGAATTTCTAAAGGAAAAATATGGATTTAATCAAAGTGACTTTTATAGATACCTTCAAGTAAGACATTATATTGAATGTAATATTAAACCAGAAATATTAAAAGTTGCAGAGACAGGAATAATAAAAGTGTTTTCATCAGTGGGCAAGGCCCAAATCATGTAATAAGATCCTTTCGAGATTATATAAGGGATTTTGCGGATCTGTACTGGATGCTACACTATATATTAGAGATAAATGGAAAATGGAAGGAATTCTGAATATCTTAGATGAAGATTGGGGGAATATTTGATCAACCCAATGGAAATGTACCAGCTCAGATATGTGGAGAGAATTCTGCTGAAAGAATGTTCTAATCACAGCATCACAGAAAATACATAGAGGAAAGGGTACTAGCTGCTGGAGAATGTGTGGGGGGGAAGTAGCCAAACACTATCATGTTTTTTGAGATTGTCAGAAATTAAGCCCATAATGGAAAGAGATTAAGTACATTCAGACGCCGTTTTGAAGTAGAGATTGACTTTACTTGTGAATCTTTATATTTAGGTAATATACATTTAGATGGATTAATAAAGACAATAAACTGTTATTTATTCTTCTGGCAGTTAGTACATTTTTTTTAAAAAAAACAATGGTTAAAATTAGAGTCCCCTTAAGTTGAAGAATGGATTTATACAGTGTACAATATTATATGTCATGAAAAAAAACTATCGTTTTCATTAAAAACACAGACGGAATACTTTAATAATTTTGAGTAAATGGACTGAGTATATTTCACCAATATGCCCCAATTTTTCTTGAATTGTAACTTTTAAATGTAATGTATAAATAAATGTATAAATAAGTATCTTTTCTTCTTTAAAGGAAAACTTTTAAAGGATTTGTAGCTCCCCATGTTTTACTGTTTATAATTGTTGTTGTTGTGTTTAAAGGGAATAAAATACAAAACATATACAAGATCTGTAGGTCTCTTTCTGTATGAGAGAGTATGTAAGTTATACATGTATTTTCTTTTGAAGACTCAAAATAAAAAAAAATTTTAAAAAGTTTGAACTGATCTCTAAACTTTATTATTATTATTATTATTATTATCATATTGCTTATAGCCAACTTTCTTTTATGTAAATAAAATACACTGCCTGACAAAATATATATATAAATAAAGCAACCTAAATATAAAAAAGGGGCAAGCAGCAAGCATGTGACGTGGTTCAGGAGTGAAAATAATACATCATTTATTGGCTTAAAGACATCGGCCTAATTTTGTTATCTAAACGACGACAATAAAAATAGCATTCAACAGCCAATATCAATATGGTCATCAAAATATTGAGCATACCTAATCAGTGGAGAGTGTATATATTTTTAATAAACTGACTTTAATAAACTTATGACTGGTTTTGTGGTCCAGAGTCACATGTAATGAATCAGAAATCAAACGTTACCAGGAGCTGTTTCCCATCTTCATTCAGTAAAACCGTTTCCAGTGTTTGCTGAATATAAACCCCTTCATTGAGATCATCCAAGTACCTTCAGGGGATAAAAACAAAATAGTAAGGTTTATGGATTGATTAGAAATCAAACTAAAAACTAAATTTTGTGAAATATTTAAACAAACAAAAAGTTGCTTGTATTTGCATGAAAATTAGATTTGAAATGAACACACACCTTATCAAGTCTACAACATATTTATGGACGCTCTCAAAGGCCAGGTAAAAGCGTGTCAATATTTCTATGTTGTTCTCCCGAAACTCCTCGTCCAAATCCTGCAGCTCCGGCTTTGCTTCTAGTTTACCTTCATAATACTCTGGACCCTAGAAAATACACTTGCTCAGTGCAATCTCATCACCCTAAAAACAGTAAATCCACTTAAAGGGACAGTTCACCCAAAAATGACAATTCTGTCATTATTTAATTGTCTCATACTACCTCCCTGTATATCATTAAGACACTTTTTAATATTTATTGGATTATATTATATGTGAATTGTATTTTTGCAATTTCTTTCTGAAAATTCTAGCTTTTGTATTAATATTATATGTTAGGCACCTAGGGTCTGAGAGTAACGTAATTGCAATTCTCTGTATGTCCTGTGCATGTGGTTAAACTGACAATAAAGACTTTGACTTGACTTTCAATCCAAATTTTGGGGAAAAGTTACTTTCTTCTTAATATTAGTTATGCAGAAAATATTCCTTGCAAATTCTAGATGGGGAAATCATATTAGCAGCCATAGATTATCAAAGTACAACATTGTTAACAGTCAATTAAATAATGCTGATGTTGTTTTGAAGCATACTAGCATCCTATTTCTGACTGAATATTCAAAGAAGTGTGGTAAACAATATAAGGACCATGTCACAAGATGTCAATGAATGAATGTGTGATTATAAAACCAACTTTACATCAATGTTCCAAACCTGTTTGAGTTTCTTTTGTCTTTTAAACATGAAGGAAGATATTGTGAAGAGAAATGCAAACCTGTAACCATTGACTTTCATAGTATTACTTTTTCCTATTATAGATATCAATGGTTACAGGTTTTCAGAGTTTTTTTTCAAAATGAATTCCTTCGTGTTTAAACGAAAAAGGTTTAAAATCACTTGAAGGCGAGTAAATAATCATTTTTGAGTGAACTATGAACTTAATTCTAGACAGAAATGAGATGACAATTGGACTAAAAACGGAAGGAAACTTTGGGCAGAAGTTGGTTTTGTACTCGCACATTCAGACATTTTCCTTAATATTATTTTTTCAGAAAAGTTTTCTTTGCAAATTCTAAATAGGGAAATCATCATTAGCAGCCAAAGACCATCGAAGTACGCACATCATGATGTTGCCAAGTATGATGCGATCCTGGATTAACATCCAAGTTGATCCTGGAACATAATTTTTGTTAGAAAATGTAAATAAACCTATTCCCTACCCCTAGACCAAACCATACCTGTAAATTACTCCCAAAATCAGAGGGGAATAATAGTTGGATAATAATCTTGTAGAAGTGCATAAACCTAACTTTAAGCCTAAACTTCACATAAACAGTAAACACATCCCTTAATTCTGATTGGAAAGTTGTTCCAGAATCAACATAGATGTTAATCTAGGAACATCTCCTAATTGGTGAAATCAGGTTAATGATCAAAGTACAACATTGTTCACAGTCAATTAAATAATGCTTATGTTGCTTTGAAATCATACTAGCTTGCTATTTCCGGCCAAATATTCAAAGCAACGTGGTAAACCATTTAACTTGTCACCAAACTATTATGTGAATATAAACCAACTTTATCTCAATGTACTTGTTTGAGTGTCTTTCGTCTTTTAAACATGAAGGAAGATATAGTGAAGAGAACTGCAAACCTGTAACCATTGACTTTCATAGTATTCGTTGTTCCTACGATAGATATCAATGGTTACAGGTTTTCAGATTTTTTTGTTTTCAAAATGTATTCATTCGTGTTTAAATGAAAAAGGTTTTAAATCACTCAAAGCCGAGTAAATGATCATTTTTGAGTGAACTATGAACTTAATTCAAGACAGAAATGAGATGACAATTGGAGAACCTTGAAGTAGCTGAAATCACAGATGATGTCTCCATATTTCTGCTGGTCAGTTTTGTCTCGGAGTCTGAAAACTGCAGGAATGAAGTCTGAGAGTCTCAGTAACTCCGCTATGATGGCGTTTCCTCTGGACACGATCCTCAGGATGGCCTGACCACACAGGTTATTCTCTGCCAGAAAATCCACCATGATGAATGAGGAAGAAAACAGCAGATCTGCTCTCTGATCTCACGGATTCATTCAGTCTCCTCAGGGATGCCCAGGTCTGATACTAGTAGATAATTAAAGGAAATACCATTATTTATTCATACCGCTTATATAAGTACCATAATTACAGTCAATATTCCATAGCTCAGATTGATTTCTCATCATATATTTGACTAACAACCTATTGTATATTGGTCAGTCAGCGCGCAGACGGATTGAATATACAAAATATGGTTCTTTATTAATGAAGTGATGCATTGTAGGCATGTAAAATGAGATTATATGATTAAATTGTGTTTGTTGATTTTAGATTCTGGTCACTTACCCTTCTGCAGCACAGACCAGACACTTCCTGTTTACAAATCACATGGGTGTCACGAGGAGGGCTCATTGGCCGCTCCGCCTAGCTTTTTGACTAAATGGCTGCTCACTGGTGAACTACTTCAAAATAAAAGACTCACACTTTACTCTTTTTTTTTTTTTTTTTTTTTTTTTTTTTGAGAAAGGAAAAAACCATTGGAAAAACTCATACGAGTGAGACTGTAGTTCGTTAATTTAATTTCTTTTCCCTTAGTGCCATTTATATTAAACATTAATAGTTGATAAATAAAATACCACATTTGTGCATAACAATAATACCAAATGTATGTTACTGTACATGTCACAGAATATTTTACCAGAACCATAGTTTAACTTTACCCTCAAAATTCCTTTGCACATAACGTTTCATGATCAGCTAAAAATGTATCATGCTGTTCTCCAAGTATGATATATTTATAATCTAATATATAATCTATATAATAGCAGCCATTAATTATATTTAAAGTTTAAAAGAACCATGTTGTCGTCAATTTATAAGATTTTTTTTGCTCTTTTTAAAAAAATTAAATGGCTATATAGACTATAGAGTATAAAATGACTATACGGGACAATATAGACTAGAGTATAAAATTACTTTCCAGTACATAAACAAAATGACTATGGACTATATAGAGTATAAAATGACTATTCATAAACATAAATAAAATGACTATATGGACTACATAAAGTAAAAATGACTATCCAGTACTATATAGATATGAACAAAATGACTATGAAGTTTAAAATGACTATCCAGTAAATATAAAACATGACTATATGGATTATATTAAGTATAAAATGACTATCCAGTACTATATAGACATAAACAAAATCACTATATAGAGTATAAAATGACTATTCAATATTATATAGACATAAATACAATCACTATATAGACTATATTCATTCATTCATTTTATTTTCGGCTTAGTCCCTTCATTAATCTTGGGTCGCCACAGTGGAATGAACCGCCAACTTATCCAGCATATGTTTTACGCAGCTGATGCCTTTCCAGCTGCTACCCATCTCTGGGAAACATCCATACACACTCATTCCCAACAGACAACTTCTTTAAGCCTACCCAATTAACCTGTACCGCATGTCTTTGGACTGTGGGGGAATTAAACCGGAGCACACAGAAGAAACCCACATAAACGCAGGGAGAACATTCAAACTCCACACGGAAATGCCAACTGGCCCAGCCGAGGCTTAAACCAGCGACCTTTTTGCTGTGAGGCGAACGTGCTACGCACTGTGCCGCCTATATATACTATATAAAGTTAAAAATGACTATCCAGTATTATATAGACATAAACAACATGACTATAGAGTAAAAACTACTTATCCAGTGAACATAAAACAAGACTGTATAGATTATATAAAATATGAAATTACTATTCAGTTCTATATGGACATGATTATCTAGTACTACATAGACATAAACAAAATTAGTGTATAAAATAAAATGACTATCCAGTACTATGTAGACTATATAGAGTATAAAATGATTATCCAGTTATATATAGACAAACAAAATTACTATATAGACTATATAGAGTATAATATGACTATACATAAACATTAATAAAATGACTATATGGACTATATAAAATAAAAAAATGACTATCCAGTATTATATAGACATAAACAAAATGAATGTAGAGTTTAAAATGACTATCAAGTAAACATAAAACATGACTATATGGATTATATAAAGTATAAAATGACTATCCAGTACTATATAGACATAAACAAAATCACTATATAGACTATATAGAGTATAAAATGACTATCCAGTACTATATAGACATAAACAAAATCACTATATAGACTATATAGAGTATAAAATGACTATCCAGTACTATATAGACATAAACAAAATCACTATATAGACTATATAGAGTATAAAATGACTATCCAGTACTATATAGACATAAACAAAATCACTATATAGACTATATTGAGTATAAAATGACTATCCTGTACTATATAGACATTAACACAATTGACTATATGGAGTTTAAAATGACTATCCAGTACTATATAGAGTATAAAATTGTAATCTAGTACTATATAGACATAAAATAAAATTACTAGAGTATAAAATGATTATCCAGTACCATATAGACAAACAAAATTACTATATATACTATATAGAGCATAAAATGACTATCCAGTACCATATAGAGAATAAAATGAATATCAAGTATATATATATATATATATATATATATATATATATATATATATATATATATATATATATAGACATAAACAAAATCACTATATAGACTATATAGAGTATAAAATGACTATCCAGTACTATATAGACATAAACAAAATCACTATATAGACTATATAGAGTATAAAATGACTATCCAGTACTATATAGACATAAACAAAATCACTATATAGACTATATTGAGTATAAAATGACTATCCAGTACTATATAGACATAAACAAAATCACTATATAGACTATATTGAGTATAAAATGACTATCCTGTACTATATAGACATTAACACAATTGACTATATGGAGTTTAAAATGACTATCCAGTACAATATAGAGTATAAAATTATAATCTAGTACTATATAGACATAAAATAAAATTACTAGAGTATAAAATGATTATCCAGTACCATATAGACAAACAAAATTACTATATATACTATATAGAGCATAAAATGACTATCCAGTACCATATAAAGTATAAAATGAATATCAAGTATATATATATATATATATATATATATATATATATATATATATATATATATATATATATATATATATATATATATATATATATATATATATATATATATTATATATATATATATATATATAGACATAAAATGACTATATAAAGTATTAAATGACTATTCAGGACTATATAGACTTTATACAGTATAAAATATAACTTTTTTAAACATTTAGTCACTACTTTAGTCACTATATTCAATTCCTTTATACATTATAAAGAAAAACTGCAGCTATCAGTTGTCATTCATTATATAAAACATGAATATTTTAATTCGTAAAAAATACTAAATTTGTGCATTAGAACAATAGTAGATTACTAAATATCTTGTCACAGACTGTTTTCTTTTGTTTTTATTAAGCCATATTGTCTGTACCCCCATAACATTTCATATAAGCTAAATGTTTCGTGCTGTTCTCCAAGTATGATATATTTATAATATATTATATAATAGCAGTCATTAATGGGATTTAAAGTTTAAAAGAACAATGTTGCCGTCATGAAACACAACCTTGAGAGAAAAAAAAGCAGCCAGCATTTTTTTTCATCCAAATTTATTGTTGTCCTCAAACAAGTAGAAAATATATATTTAGTCTAAATCAAGCAGAAGCCTATTAAAAGAGTTCAATTAAATTAACAGCATTGCACAAGGCCTATGGCTCTGGGAAATAAAGCTTTCTGCCGCCACAGCAGCTTCGACAGATTTTGAGGATTGTTGTTTCAAAACACAATCCATGATGGTTCCAGATCCACATTATTATTTGTGCATGTAAAAATCAGAGCCTAGAAACAGACGATCTAATATGATAACCATTTTAGAAACACACTCTAGTTTGTAATGCTATTATTGACGGCTGAAGGAAGCACGATAAACAACTGTGGTCTGATTCTGAACTAAAATGCAGTCAAAGCAAAATCCCAGATAAGGTTTTCATACTCTAAAAGCACAAAAGGATCAGCGGTTAACAGTGGAGAGGACATATTTTGCTAAGGTTAAATGTGCTATCATGTCCAAAACAGTACTTACCATGTTCACAGAGGCACTCTGACCTCTTACCTATAATACACTACAGTTTACACAGGAAATTGATGGTTGCAAGCAAGTCAAATGTTCACCAGAAGAAGAAGAAAAAAACAAAAACTAATGCAACTTTAAAAAAAGCAAAACTGAAACTTCTGTCTCAAATCACACAAGAATTTTTTTAAATGATCACCATACAAGCACTCAAGTAGAGCTGAAATCCATCATCACTATAAATACAAATTTAAAAACTGCCTTAAACTACAGGTAAAGCGGTATATGTACAAACTTAACACTTTTCACCCCCATCATTCTACCAAATGTCAGATACATGCAGCTATGATGAAGATAGCGAATGTCTTACGCAGGGATTTGATTTAAAAAGTACCAGTAATAGTGCAGTTTTCATGCACAATTCTACAAAAAAAATAATAATTTACACACGTGTGGTAACCGTTCATCAACAATTCATTTAGAAAAACTAGAATTAATGAAAAACAAATCCATGAACTCCTTAAAAAATGATTAGCAATGAAAAAACACTGCATTAGAGCATTACATTTTGTAACATGATCACTACAATTTTGTCAAGCAAATCAAAGTCCTCTCAAATCTGAGGGAGATCTTGCTTTAAAAAGATGAAAAACAACAGCCAGAAAACAGGAATACCACATGTTCCCATTGATATCTAATAAAAATACTTGAAAACCGTCCAGTTAAAGAGCTGTTTAATAGTTTTCCCCTGTTTATTATGACCACTGACCATTTCCACAAAATAATTTTCCCATAAGACAGGGGTATCCAAAATCGTGGAGGGCCAGTGTCCTGCAAAGTTAAGTTTCAACCCCAATCAGACACACCTGGGCAAGTTAATCAAGCTCTTAAGCTGTGGTCACACTGGGCTTTTCTTCCCATAGACTTCTATTCATACGCACGCGAATGCGTCAGACCGGAAACGCAGGGTCATGCGTTAAGTTTCGCAGGTTGCTGCGGTGCAAAGTTGAAGCTTGGTGAACTCTGACCTGCGAAATCGCATCAATTGACTGCGTGAGACCAACTGAGGATCAAAACATGACCTCTCTGGACCGAAATTTAAAACATGAAGCAATTGCTCGCTTTTTTAATGCCTAATAATCTTGTTTATTCCTGTCCCTTTTCGCAGCGCCGCACGACAGAGTTTCGCATGCTTAAACTCTATTGTGACCGCAGCTTTACTAGGCTTTCTAGAAACATTCTTTCAGGTGTGTTAAGTCAAGTTAGACCTAAAATCTGCAGGACACTGGCCCTCCATGACAGAGTCTGGACACCCCTGCTGTAACATAAGCAAGTAGCTTTATTAGTTTGAAGGTGATCCCTATTAAGAGACTCAGATGGTCTACATAAGGGGTTTTCAATCTCAGTCCTGGAGGTCCGGTGTCCTGGAGAGTTTAGCTCCAACCCTAATCAAACACACCTGAACCAACTAATCAAGCTCTTACTAGCTAAACTAGTCCTGGCAAGTGTGTTGAAGAAAGTTGGAGCTAAACTCAACAGGACATCGGCCCTCCAGGATCAAGTTTGGACACCTCTATACTAGGCTTTCTAGAAACATCCTTGCAGGTATGTTGAGGCAAGCTAGAGCTAAAATCTGCAGGACACCGGACTTCTAGGACCAAGTTTGAGAACCTCTGGTCTACATGAACACCTGCAAAGTCCCTTTGGGATTTACTGTGCTATATATTAGATATAAAGGCCTGTATGTTGCTGATAAAACACTTTTGCCAATGAATTTGGAAATTTGTTTGGTCTTGCCCTACACAAATAAGGTGGCTGGTTGCGTTTTAACAAACCCCGTACAACAGGGTGGTTGACAAAGTGCCTCATGCATCCAATTGACACAATGCATTCATTCATATTCCCTCATTGTGTTCATTGTAAAGAGAATAATAACATTCAACACTATACCTTTGGCACTAAGCATTCTCTATGACTCCAAATGAGAAAGGACCATTTAAAAAGACCCGACAAAGAGGCCTAGAATGTCTTTGCATGTATTGGGGATAAGGTGCATCATCAATTCTGGTAGGCATAAATTCATGTTTCGCATATGACAGTCAAGATTATTTAAGGCATAGGTCTCAAACTCGATTCCTGGAGCGCCACAGTTCTGCACAGTTTTGCTCAAATCCTAATCAAACACAGCTGATGCAACTAATCAAGGTGTTTAAGACTCTTTTGAACACCTCTATTAGTTGGATCATCTGTGTTTGATTAGAGCTGGAGCAAAAGTGTGCAGAGCTGCAGCCCTCTAGGAATCGAGTTTGAGACCTATGATTTAAGGGCTTTGCAATTCAGAGCCGTAGAGTATAAACCTATGCTCATGTGCATGATATCTAGGTTTTAAAACATTCAAAATCCATTCTCCTCAATGTTTATGCTAGAAAGAATGTGTCAAAGTTTAAGAGAAACTATATTAGAAACTACAATATATGAGTTGGTGCAGTGGTAGTGGGCATGTGGTCGACACCCAGTTCAGTCACGGGCCATCATTCAGAGAGATTCACACAGATCACTGAGCTTCAGACATGGACAATGTTTTTCGAACACTCTGTGGAGGCTCCCATGTATCGCTGTCATCAGTGTCTTCTTCATCTTCATCCCCGTCTTCATCTCCCAGGACAGAAGGTCCTTGCTCCTCAGTTGGGGTCTCATTTTCACCCTGTGATTCGTCCTCTTCCTCATCTTGCTCTTCATTCACAATTTTATCTTCAAATGGGTTTGTTCCCATTTCCTCCTTTCGATGGATCTCTGCAAACCACTCCCTCACCTGCTCGTAGCTCATGTTAGACTTGGCAACAAGCTCATCCAAGTCCTGTTCGTTTAGAAACTTGTGCTTCAAGTAGTACTCCTTTAAAATATCTCGACCAGATTTGAACCTGATCGGTAAATTCTTCTCCAATTCAATAGGTTTCTTCACTTTTCTACTACGGGTTCTCCCCCAACCACGATTTCGAATCCTCCGCTTTCGGTTTTTGCTCCCATTCGTTCCGCCCACATTTCCACTTTGATAGTAAAAATACCATTTCAAGTTGCCATTTTTCCAGGAGTAGCGTGTGTCTCCAAACCAGTTGACGATGTAAGAGCGAGGGAGTCCACTTTCCTCAGCAAGCTGGTCGTATTCCTCCGACGATGGCCACTGGGTGCGAACAAATGCAGCCTTCAAGACATGCAGCTGCTCTGGAGTTTTCTTCGTCACCTTCTCCTTGCTCAGCCTTTTCCCTCCGGGTAGAGTCTGGCACCCCTTCTTTTGAGATGTTTCACTATCTGCTTTTGACTCAGAGGACTCTGGCACAGGGGCTTTTCTCTTTTCTGTGAACCAGGCATCGATCTCTCGCCTGGTAAGCTTGGTTTCAGCCCTTAGCCGGCTGAGCTCTTCATCAGTCGGTGTGTCACACTTCTGAAAGCTTTCCTCCAGGACTACCAACTGCTCTGGTGTCTTTTCTTTGAACTTTTGGAGGGTAAAGTCTGGGAAAGGGTTCCAGGTCTTGGTTCGCGTTTCTTTTTCTTTAACCGGTGATGGCATGGGAGACTGTGGGGTTTCATCGCTGGAGTCAATAATAATGGTGGTGCTACTGCTACCCCTGGGATTGTCGTTCGCAAGGAAGGCATGGCTGTTCTTAGAGTTGCGCTGGTTGTATCGGGTGTCACTGAACCACTTTTTGATCTCACCTTTGGTAAGGTTGGTCAGCTTCATTAGCCTAGCTATTTCAGCGTCAGAGGCAAACTGATTCTTCAGATAGCTTGCTTTCAATTCAGCCAGCTGCTCCTTGGATTTCTTAGGTCGCAGGCCAAAGTGATCGGCACTGAGTGCAGAGTTCTCCTGGGGGGTCAGTGATGGGGGCTGAACCGTAGTTGCTCTTTTGGTTTCACTGAGCGCAGGGCTTGTTTGATTGGTTGCAATTTTGGGCGTCTGGCTTTGACTGGGCATTCCTGCTACAGTCAGCGTTATCGGAGTGCTCACTGGGAGGCTGTTGGCTGTGCCAACTTGTGTCAAAACCAGACCTGGTTGCCCCACAATCTGGCAGGTCTGAAGAATCGACTGCAGGCCATTTGTGGCAGAAAGATGGTGGGCTGGAATGACTGTGATGGTCTGGGGAACGGTGTGCACCGTGCCATTAAATTGCTTTCTCCTGGCCTCCTCAACCTCTTCCGGAGTCCAGCTAACACCATGCTTCAAACGCTGAGCTGAAAACCAGATTTTTATCTGCTCCTCGCTAAACTTGGTCTGGGCTGCAAGTCCCATGATCTCAGACACCGATGGGTAGGGAAACTTTTTGTAGGTGTTGATGAGGACTGCATTGGAGTCCATGGCAGCATTATACGTGGGAATACTGCTAACTGGAATTAGCAACTGAGCTTGAGCGCTCTGTTGTGCCTGCAATGCAGAAAGCACCTGGGCCAAGCCGGCTGGAAGAACCGTTGCAGGGTTCATAACCAACTTCTTCTGATCTATCATAGGGTTTGAAATATTAACAAGAACACTGGGTTTTACAGACTCTGTGAGAATTGGGCTAATAAGTTCTGCACCTATAGCAGTGCCCATTACTGACGCTTCCAGTGGCTCCAATTCTATCTCACTTTCTGCCACTGTTTCGCTTTCACTGTTGCCTTTCAGTGACATTGCTATTCTCTTGGGTTCAGATTTGCTTTTCATTTTCATTATGGGAGTCTTGCTGAGAGGGATTCCAGTAACTGAGGGGTCATCACTATCCTCCATGTCTGGCTGCACAAAACCACCCTCAGTGGTCAGATCAGAGACAGCCTGCTCCTGTGATGTTTGACCTGAGCGTTTTCCTGAAGAACGACAGTCCTCATTCGAGAAATGGCTTCCCTCATATTCTGTAAAGACAGTAAGAGGAAAATTTAGTCAGTATTTGAAAAAAAAGAACTGTGTTAAATAAACATGTATAGCAGATAAGGAGAGAAGCAGTTGTTTAAATTAGCTTTTTGTCCTGACCAAGAGTCATCAAGATGAATCTTTTGCTGCAAATGCTAAATATTTTTAGAAAAACACTATTTAAACATAATAGTTTTTCCACCGCTACTTTTATTTTCATATTTACCAGCAACGCATATTAAAAAAACAATTTGAAGGGTTTTTGTTATTTTCACTTGTTTGTACCCTGGAATTATTATTAATTGTTAATTAAGTATTAATCATAATGTATTTTATACTTCTAATTCCACTACTTTTTGGACTGGAGTATATTTTATTAAAGTCTCCATGCTTTTACTACAGAGCTTGATTTGTGTGCTGGATTTGTCCATATCTGCCAAGATCTCGATCAACGTCACATTAAACATCAAAAAAGGATCTGAATTTCCAGCATTCATTATGAACAGAGCAATTACTTGCCACTAACAACCTGTCGCTCCGGGTGAGGACAGAGAGCTATTCTGACCAGGACAAAAAATAAATAAATAAATGGCCTTGAGAAGTGAACTTCACCTGTCTCTGTTTCCATGGGAACCACTGCTCCCTCTGTAGGACCGTCTGGCATACTCTCGGCTCCTTCATTCCCTTCCAGGGCCTCCATATCTGGATCTTGCTCTACGACATCTGATGGAAGCACCATGCAGGGTGTCGTGGACTTTCTTCTGCTTGACATTGTGCTTGTGAGTGTGAACAATAAAATATAAGCTGGCCAGAACCTCCGTGAGGTTGAATTTACATGCTAAACATTTGTCCCATTACACGATCTGAGCTCGGCATCCTGAAAGAAAAGCACAAACAACACAGCTGATATATAAATATCAACGTTTACAGACCTATTTAATCACAGACTAGATCAAAATACTGGACAAGGGTTGTAAAACTATTAATAATAAAAGTACTACTGTTTTTATTAAAAATGGTAAAACTGTTCACAGTGGTGTTAAGTAATTAATTACAATCCTCAAATTACTGTAATTGAGTAGTTTTGCTCAACATTTTTAATTTACTAAGTAGTTTTTAAAATGTGTACTTTTACTTTCCCTTGAATTTTTTTTTTTTTTTTTTTTTTTTTTTGCTGTATTGGTACTTTTACTCCACTACTTTCCTTCTACCTGCAGTTACTACTTCATTTCTTTCTTGTCTATGGGGATTAGAAAAATCTCAGGCCTATGAGTCCCGTCCAATCAAATCACACATAGAAGGTAAATCGCATCATAATGAACTACCTCAAGACATGGGCGATTTATAATTGCAGCAAACTGTTTGGAAGCATTAAAAGTGTCCAAAATATTTACACACTTTGACCCAGAGACGCATGTTTAGATGCATGTCACTGATGAGAAGATGACAGATGTTTACTGTATGATGACCGAAATGGCGTCATAACTTTAGATTGACGTTGCATACCAATGTCATAGGGATGCTGCATTTTGTTTGAAAATGAAAATTGGGTTGACATCAGAACTCAACATCAGGCCGGCCTCAATGTCCAACATCTAACCTAAAATCAACAAAATATCAACATCTAATGATGTTACAGCTTGATGTTGTATGGATATTACCACAATAATGTCTATCAGAGGTAGGATTTTGGTTGCCATACCAGATGAAAAAAGTGACATCAGCATTTGACATCAATATGATGTTGGTTAAAGATGTTGGCTCGACATTGATTTTGGTCAATTTCCAACACAACCTAAACTTAACCAAATATCAACGTCATTTGATGTCATTATTGGACATTAAAATAACGTTGCCCTTAGACGATGGCTAGACATTGAATTTTGATCACCTGACATCACAACCTAAATCTAACCTAATATTAACATACGATGTTGTGTGCCTGCTGGGCAATAACTAAATGCACTACAGAATGTTATGTTTACACACATGTAAATGTATCAGCTTTTTACAGCAAAATACTCACTACTCACTATTCTTGAGGACTGTTAAAAGGGTTACTTTTTACTCATACTTTGAGTAATATTTACCACAGATTTTAATCTACATGCACTACATTTTCAGGCAAGTAATGGTACTTTTACTTGACTATGAATTTTCAGTACTCTTTCCACCATTGACGGTTCATTTCTTACAAGGAATCTTGTTTAATGTCAATTCCTATAAACACATTTAAGTTAAAAGCTACATGTTAACATTAACTAAATCATTAAACACATAATGCTAAAAAGTGATTTATTAATGCATTAAGGATTGTTAATATAATGTATTCTGCCTGTAATGTCTTTCCTGAACAGTATTTCAGTTGCAGCCAGAAAAATTATAATAAAGTTTAGACAAGTTTGTTCCTTCACAAAATACGACGACTATACAATACAGGTACAGTTGATAATACCATGACAAGAAATTATTACTATATTCAGTACGTTTTTGTATGGCACATGTCAAAATTTAACGGTATTGCTATGGTATGCTGACCAAATTACCTGTGTACCATATTAATGCCATGCTACATGAATTACAGTACTAGGATATACATAAAAGTATAACAGAAACATTTAGATATCATCCCTATAACAACACATAACATGGTACCCCATGCTTCTAAAATTTTACTATAGTATAATCATATCATCAAGTACAAAAGCAAGGTAATGCATGGTACTTTCTGGTACTTTTTATGAGTGCGTAAGCTTAAAGGGTGTGAAGAAACTCACCGGCCGTGGGTTCAGAGTCAGGTCGCGCCTCTCAGTGCGAAAACCCCCCGATTCAGCAGCAGGAAGAGCGGAGGCGAGACGGACCGAGACCCGCCGCACGTACAGGGGGGAAAACCCTGGATGGACCGGACAGATGCCACGCCGATCGGATGCTCCTCTCCTTGATGTCTCAGCTTGTCTATTAATTGACCGGGCACAGTACACCAGTGTTTTATAGGTCTCTCAATAAACACAATAGTCATCTGCGTTCGTTTTAATGGCAGTTTTTAATGATCATCAGGCGTCACCGCTGTCAGTGTTATACGTAGTGACATCATCGCCAGGCGACTACCCGTTGTCAAATAAAACTGGCGATAAAACAATACTTTTGGACTATATGTGGGTCAAAATACTCACATAAGACTTTGTATGAGTGCGATGAATATACTTATTAACTTTAAACGCGACTTTGCGCGAGTAAATCAGCGCACTGATTATAAAAACGTAGAACCTGCGAAGTACTAAGCTGCCCAATCAGAGCTAGCTTGTGGTCACATGACCACCATGCCTCTCTTCAGTAGAATCAAGTGGAATTTTCCTAATGTTTCCTACTAGGCTGATCTACATTTTACCTGAAGCAGAACCGCAATTGATTACAACACCTAACTTTGTGCAGTACTTCGGGCTGAGCAGATTAGATGTTTGTTCCAATACTGAAACTATTTGTACAGCATGAAATCCATGAGACACTGAGAATTGTGATAAAGGCTTTAATACGCACTCAGTACGCACAACACTCAAAAGACATGACTAAAGAATTGGCAAAATATAATTTATAGACCAGTTTCATAAGAAATATACTGTATAGTTTATTAAAAAGGTAAACTAGGAAAACTCTTGGACATCCTTTGTCATCTCCTGCAAAAGAAAAAATACACAATTAAATTGCAGAAAATACAAGTAGTCAAATAAAGCAAATCACTTTAAGACAACTGCATGGTAATCAGTTAAATCATAGGTCTCAAACTCAATTCCTGGAGGACGCAGCTCTGCAGTTTTGCTCCAACCTGATCAAACACAGCTAATCTATTAGTGTCTAGTACAGAGGTTTCCAAACTCAGTCCTGGAGGGCCGGTGTCCTGCATACTTTATTTTCAACCCCAATTAAACACCCCTGAACCGGCTAATTGTGCTTTCTAGGTATACTAAAAACATCCAGGTATGTGTGTTGAATGAAGTTGGAGCTAAACTATGCAGACACTGGCCCTCCAGGTCAGAGTTAGGACACCCCTGGTCTAGTAGTCTTGAACATCTTAAATAGTTTGATCAGCTGTTTGATAAGAACAAAACTGTGCAGAGCTACGGCCCTCTAGAAATCGAATATGAGACCTATGAGTTAAATGTAAATTAAACCATGTAATTAAAAAAGCAGGATGTGTTTTTTTAGTGGTGTAACAGATCACATCTCAAAGTTTGGATCACATGTTTTTTTTTTATCATGGATCAGGATCAGTCAAAAAGAGAGGCGACGAATGTAATTTGCTTTCTGTTAATTACAAAACCAGCATTGCAAGAAACATTTGGTTTTAACAAACAAAACTTACAACCTGTAAATTAATTCAAAATAAAATGAAGAAGTAATCAGCGGATTAAAAAAATAGTAAAATATTCAGTGAAGAATTCACTGTTACTGCTACTGTTTCTGATGACGCTGCATGTATAAATCTAACATAATTTGTACAACTCATATTTAATTTTAGTCTCATTTTCAATAAATGATTCAGTTACTCACTCATCAAACGTCATAGTTTAATGCTAGATGCGTCATTTTTGAAGAATTATTCAGTGCACATTTTTTGACGGCTGGTTGTGGCCACCTATTGGTTACATAATGTAATTGCTGCCTACAACTTTCATTGTTGAGCATCAAGTTAAATGCACATGATGGTGATTTTGATCTTAACCATAAACATTTCATCAAGTCATTTGGTTGGGTTGCAGCTGGAAGGGCATCCGTTGTGTAAAACAAATGCTGGATAAGTTGGCGGTTCATTCCGCTGTGGCAACCCCAGATTAATAAAGAGACTAAGTCGAAAAGAAAATGAATGAATAATAATTTATGTAGTGTGATTGTTGAAATCCTGATCTTTTGATTAATTGTGCAGCTTACACTAAATGCATTTTTGCAGACTAAACAAGTAGTAACAGAAAACACCTTTTTTAAAACCTAAGAAACCCAGCACATCCCGAATAATCTACCTCTTCTTCCACAATCATTCTATTTTCATGGTTTCTGCAGGTTTCATTATTTCAAATTTAATACTTTAGGACTATAATGATTGAGATTTTAGACTTAAACAGGGCTAAACACTAAGGATTTTTAATAATGGCTCGGTGGGATAAATCAATTTGGAAAAAAACAAATGTAGTTCTTAACCACATATTTTATTGTGTTAAATGTATATTTATTATGAAGAAAACTACACAAATAAATAAAAAATATATTTGTTTTGCTTTTGGTCCAAATTAATGCAGTACAAGACATTTTCAACCTAATGCATTTCTTTTATAAGACCTTAATTTTTATTCTAAATATTATGTCCACTCATACCTTCTTCTGTAAATAGTTTTTGTTTAATTGGAAGATTATGTAAAGGAATTGTGCAATTGTTTTTAGTTTTCTTTTCCTGATTAGGGAATTTAATTAAACAAAATTGCTGTAAAATGTCTAACAGAAATATTCATCTCTTTGCAATAAAAAAACCTAATATATAAATATATACATACATACATACATACATACATATATACATATATATATATATATATATATATATATATATATATATATATATATATATAAAAACACACACACACACACACACACACACACACACACACACACACACACACACATACATACATACATACATACATACATACATACATACATACATACATACATACATACATACATACATACATACATACATACATACATACATACACACATATATATATATATATATATATATATATATATATATATATATACACACATACATACATACACACATTAGGAGACAATTTTTCTGTGCATTTAAGACTTTAAGGCCTAAAATTTTGTTCTTGAAATTTAAGACATTTTAAGACTCTGCAGACACCCTGATTTTGCAGGAAAGCCGGCAACATGCTTTTAGACATGTTATTTGAATGACGCGAGAGGCGATCTCTCTGTGATTGTTACAAATTTAGGATTAATCAAGCAGTAAAAAAAAGATTAATCTGCAGGTCACGTGTGTTCCGAACCGTGGGTTGTGATCTGTTACACCCCTAGTGCTTTTGCATCTAAACATGCCTGTATAAGTGCAGTCTTGTCGTAATCCTTCCTGTGTCTGTATATACTCTGGCACAGCAGAGCATAAAGTTTCTCCAATTGATTGACCTCATATCCCTCTGTAATGTCCACAACTTTCTGCAGAAGTTCCTGAAATGAGAACACAAAAGAGACTGAAAACACAAATCACACACTACAAAAAAATCATTTTTTAAAAGCACTTTTTAAATATGCATTTTTGTTCCTGATGTTGAAAAAGAGGGCGACATGGAGGCTCAGTGGTTAGCACTGTCGCCTCACAGCAAGAAGATCACTGGTTCAAGCCATGGCTGGGTCAGTTGGCATTTCTGTGTGGAGTTTGCATGTTCTCCCCGTGTTGGCGTAGGTTTCCTCTGGGTGCTCCGGTTTCCCCCACAGTCCAAAGAGATTCACTATAGGTGAATTGAACTAAATTAACTAAATTGGATAGTGTATGTGTGTGAATAAGAGTGTTTGGATGTTTTCCAGTACTAGATTGCAGCTGGAAGGGCACTCACTAGGTAAAACATATCGTGGATATACATATGCTTGATAAACATATGAATAAAGGGACGAAGCCAAAGGAAAATTAAGGAATGAATGTTAAAAAAGCAAAAAGCAAGAATTACTTTGAGTTTGTTATGGTCAACAATTAGAGGCACGTTCTTCTGCTCCAGGATCTTCATGGCAGCATCCACACTGATGAGACTTTGCTGCTCAGCCTGACTCTTAAAACCTTTTGTCAGCCGCCTCGGTCTGAACTCTGAAAAGCCCATGGAAAAGTTGAGATAAGATAAACCTTTAGTTATCCTCAAGCAAATTCTTTCTCCAGAGGTAACATGTTAAGAAAATAAATAGGCAAAAAAATAAAAACAATGCACATTAGGCAACATTTGCTAATAGTAATAATTATAAATGAAGTGATTTTGTAAAAACTAAATAAATTGTGCACACAATCTCAGATCCTTATTAAGAAATGAAGTTATACATTTGATAGCAACAGATATAAATGACTTCCTGTTGCATTATTTAGTTCAAAGGCATTAAATCTGCAACTAAACATGCTCTTATATGACCCCAGTGTCGCATGCAGAGGGTGATTCATTTGTCGAGAATTGAGATGTTTCTTCAGTAATCCTTTCTTAGACGCCTCAAACAAAAACTCCAACTCTAATCCAATTACAGTCACTTTTCTCAGGGTTTCTACAGGTTTCATCAAGTCAAATATAGAACTTTTTAAGACCATTATGAATGAAATTTCAGACCTACACAAGGCTAAACGCTAATGATTTTTTTCTAATGGCTCAGTTAAAACATTAAAAAATAAATGTTATTAATGTTAATAATTAATAAAGAGTTAATACATAAACTTTTGTTAAAACTTTTGAGATGGAATGATAGTGGTTGGATGGGTGCTGGCCCGATTGGGTAACTTTACATGGATATAGGAAAATTAAGACCCATTTAAATGATTTAAGATCTACAACACCATTTTTCAGTGAATTTATGACTTTTTAAGCCCTAAAATTGAGTTGTTGTTTTTTTTTTAATTAAGACAATTTACCACCCCATGGATACTGTTTTTAGCATTTCATATTCACATAAAGCCCACAACAGCTCGATTAAAAGCAAAATCTTTTTGTTATTACTAACCCATTTCTGTGTCATCCTCTGCACTTGGCTCTGTTCTCTTAGGTTCGTTGTTATCTAATGGTTGCACATCATTTTGCTCACCGCTAGCATTAATCTGGACATTCTCAACATTCACGACCTCGTTCACTGCAGCGGCAGTATTGTCTTCCTGTTCCTCACTAACGAAGGTGATCTTCTGCACTACGGAGGTGGATGTGGTGGGCCCTTCAACCTCCATTGTCTCGCATTCAGCATCCCTCATCTTTTCCAGATCTTCACTCTCGGCTGGTTTTCCATCTTCGTCTTCATCCTCCTCTTCATCCCCTGATTCTGCAATGTTAGAGTTGTCTTTAGAGTTCACATGTGAGCACTTCTTTTTGCTGATGAAGCCATTTTTCCAGCGGTTTTTCCTCTTCTTTTTCATCTGTGAAGCTGTGGATAGACAAAATACATGTAATTTGTAGAATGCACAAAAGCCTGTTTGACCTGATGTTTAAAGTATATAAAATGAGCTCAATTATTGTTTATACAAGTCAAACAATACTGATAAGAAAACACATTATTAAAGAATTAAAAAATGTTTTTTTATTAAATTACTTGGCAATATATAAATTTTTAATATTTGGATACGCATTTAAAGGATTTTAATTGTTAACACAGACTACGCATACATGAATTGAATTATTATTTGCCTTAATCTAAATAGACAATAATATGATGATGGTGTTTACATGAGTTGCTTTCTGAATGTTCCTTTCATCATCCCGTTTTTTATATTACAGCACATAATTCGATGAACATCATTGCACTACCCACTTTTCCTCTGGAGTTTCATGTCATTTTGGTTGTTTAATTTTTTGGCTTTAACTGCAGTTTGGCACTTTTATTCAAGAACATTTCATGCATGCCCCCGTGACAAACTGAGGTAATGAATAGGAGTATGAATTAAGGACAGGTGGAAGAGTGTTGTTTAAATGGAATTTGATACCGCACACTGAATGGGAAAAAAAAAACCTCCACATTTCGTGATGTAGGTGTCTGTGTCCTTCACTGACTCAATAAGTGCAGAGAATAGTGTCAAACAGCCGTGTGTGTATAAAATATTCTGTTGTAAAATGCAGCGAAAGTCCAACATGACGGTAATAGTTTGATGAAGGTGTTTACATTTCTGTACTGCTGTTCAATAACGCAACAATTAAACCATAATCAGATTAATCAAAAACCGCTGTTTAATTGGGACTCTTAATCAGAGTATTGTCTTAATCATATTAAAATTGGATTATTGGTGTCCATGTAAACGTACTCATTTTATATTTTACCTTAGTGTTAATATTTATTGACTATTAATAATAGTAAAAAGCTAATTTAATATTCAAAATATCAAAAATAGAATATAGTCTACAAAGCATATATTTTGTTGCAATACTTTTAGGTGCCATGTTGGACCTGGTTGTTTTGGTTCTATTTGGGATTTGCAGAGTCTGCATGGTTCCTGATTTGTAGGTGTGTCATCTCACCTGAGACCCATTGTATGGCGCTTATAAAGAGTTTAACATTTTGACATGAGAGGAGAGCTCGATGTACCGGACCTCCCTGCTTGTCATTTTGATTATTTTACTTCGTTTTGGATCAGGAGCTCAGTTCACTACCATGC
This sequence comes from Danio rerio, assembly GCF_052040795.2. Lineage (NCBI taxonomy): Eukaryota > Metazoa > Chordata > Actinopteri > Cypriniformes > Danionidae > Danio > Danio rerio. The sequence continues at coordinate 49,085,264 of NC_141036.1, forward strand.
ACACGCTCTTCACCACCGACTTCCATTTATTTCCGTTTCTTTACGATTTACCTGGTCTGCATCGTCTCTCTTACTTTACAATTTTAAGCCGGTTGTAACAAATACAAAAATAAGTAATAAAAATATTGGCTAACAACAACAACAACAACAACAACAACAACAACAACAACTATTATAATGTAGTTTCTAAACTGGCATAAACACTCATAAGGTTAGTTCACCCAAAAATCAAAATGCAGTCATTATTTACTCCCCCTCCTGTGGTTCCAAAGTTTCTTTGTTCTGTTAAACGCACACAAAAAAGATATTTTGAAAAATGTTAGAAACTTGTAACCACTGACTTCCATAACAAGAAAATATTAGTAAAGTCAATGGTTACAGGTTTCCAATATTTTTCAAAATAATTTATTTTTTAAACAAAAGAAGAAAGAAACTCAAACAGGTTTGTGATAAGTGAAGGGTGGGTAAATAATGAAAGAATTGTCCAATTAAATAGGGTATATGCAGAAAGTCTTTTAATAGTCAGAAACCTGGGTCAAACAATTCCGATGAACAGTATGTCGTTACAAAATTGTAACAAGTGGTTTAAGTTCTGTTTTCTTTAAAAATCAACAATCTTCACTGCCTGATTGATATATACGATATAAAGTGGGCCTCAGAATATACAAGAAGCACTGCATTAAATTACCATGTCATCTCGTTAAAATATGGACATTTATTTTACACCAGTATTTTCAATGGAGTTACTGTGCTAGCCTGCTGATCCTGACAGTGCGTGTGTAAACGGCTTTTCAACTCATTTTACGCTTAAACAACTAAATGAATGCTGAAGTCTATTTAACTGAATGTATTTAAACTACATTATAACATCTATGCTGTAAAAGAAATCGTATAAAATTGAAAAGTCACATTAACTGTTCACCAGAAGTTTGTCGGTATAGAAAGTAACACTAGCTCTGCACATACCCCATTTACAGATGTCAAAACATCAAATCCTACTACGAGACAAAGTATGTTTATGGTGCTGTTGCCAGCTTTGTCAGTAACCTGTATTAATTCCTGCTTGACGTGGTGAAATCACAGCTTGTGCTGACAGAGGTGTAGCTTCTTTACTGGGTGTCGGATCACTCGTCTTCTGCTCCGCTGTAGCAGAAACCTTTGGCAGCACATGGTAATAGGCAGGAGTGAAGCGTGAGGAGCTAGAGCCTGAATATAAAACATAAAAAAATGTGTGTTGGCCACAGTCTTAAACTGAACCAAGTATTATGTCATGCATCGTGAATGTAACCTCGCTTGCTTCGAGACTCCTTCATCTCAACGCAGATCTTCTCAAAGTCTTCATCTAATTCATCTCGGATTATGGCATGCACAGTGTCCTTGAGAGCACAGGCACGGTGTCTGATGAGCCGATCTGTACAAAACCAACATCACAAATGTTAATATGCCTGCAAAATATATCTTTCAGGATCATCTGCAATAGTCAACAAAGTTGAGTTGGGATTATAGCTGACCAGGAGCTACAGTTCAGAACACACCAGATTTGTGGAGTCACTGCAAAATTTACCATAAAAGAGTTTTAGTTCATCATTTGCATGTCTTTTTAACGCCTGCTTCACATTGTAACCGTGAGCAGCATGTGCGGAGTAAATCAGCCCGCAGGTGTTTGCCTTTCCCACTGACATTTATTTGATTGAATATATAAAATCAGTGGATATTTTTGATGCATTTAAATGGTAAAATTACTAACTTTTTACAGTCATTCAATGTGTTTTTGGTCATTATCTAAGCACAGTCAATTTGAATGAGCGTGAACAGTGCGGAAAAAATAGGCCCAGCTCTGAAACTATCACGGCACGGCACTTTAGCAATGCTCACAACTCGCGCTGCTTCTGCATGCGTATGAAAGCTCTAATCAGTTAACATGGATGGCGAAAAAAACACGCTCTGCTCCCACTTGCGGTGTAAAACAGGCTTAAGACCTATGAACACGCAAGCTTTTCATAAGGGTTTTAGGCATGTGGGCACATGAACATCTGTAACTCTAATAAAGATCAATTTTATTTGACTGTACACCAAATCTTTTAAGACTCCAGAAAAGCATAAAGCACTGTTTATTAAATCATCTTTGCTCTACTGCAATTTCTATGCTTGTAATTTATTAATTTGATTCATGATTTACTCCCCTCCCTTAATTACTCCAATCAATCTAAATTAATGAATTCTTTTCCAAACATAGATATTTAAGCCATCTGGAAAACTTGTATTTATCTTGGATAAATATATATATATATAAATAACAGTAAAATAAATATTGCAATGTCAAATCTCTTCTAATATTGTACAGCAATAGATACCACAAATATTTTAACATTATCTTTCAAGCTTCACATACCTGAAGGATCTCTGTCTGGGTTGTACTCGAGGGCGTTCTGCCAAATCAGATCCACATCTTCCAAATAAGCTGCCACAGTTTCATACTTATGCAGATCAATTTTGCTGAGAACTGTGGACAAGTCCATGGGCTGTTTGATGACTGTAGTGTAATCGGGAACCTGTAACAATAAGAAAACACTTAGTTTTAGCATTAAATCAACAGCAAAAAAATGTAGCTGTGAGACTGAATACTTTGTCTTACCTCCTCAGTGTCCACAGGCTTAGTAAAGGCCTTAAAGCGCTTGTCTTGAGCCAGTCGGTTAGTGACATCTCGCAGAAAGAGACGGAGCTCCCGGAGGGTGTCCTCTTCCTGCTCTTCCAGCTTCTGCAGCTCCTGCTTAGTGAGCAGGCGGGGAGGAGGCGGAGGAGCCACTGGTAACACCTCTAGTGCCTGGAGGACTGCGAAAGAGAGACTACAAGTGTTATCACAGGTCTGCATGAAAACGCTTCACTTGAAATGTGAAAAGTATAAAAGCATCACCTGCTTCTCTTTTAGATGCCGGTGCTTTAGCAGCTTGATTCAAAATAAGATCCTCGAAGAATCTGAGCCTCTCATCCCGTGAAGGAAGTGGAACATCAAACACTTCACCATACTCAACATGGAAGAGATCCTGCACCTTTTAAAAAGATCAAAAAAATGTATAATACAGAAAATAAAATGGCATTTATTTTATTAAAGTCAAACAAGTCTCAGCACTGTTTATTCAGATCAAGCAGTACCTCAGTATAGAGTGCATCATGAGGAAAGCTGCATGTAGCGAGGAGGAGGCAGGGGCAGAATGATGGAATGTCCTGCAGCAGACTGATGAATGTAGCCCTTAAAGTGGGGCTCACAGTGTCCCACCAGCGCTGGATGTGTGGGATATACACAATGCTGGGTGCGGTTCTCCTCGCCTCACAGAAAACCTGACATACACAATACAGATCGATGGTTATTTCAAGAGTTCACACTTGGCTGATGATTGGTAACAAGCCCGTTTGGCATGCTGTCCCAGGATAAAGCCCCGAGTTTAAAACATCCTAGAGCCCTGGGCTCCCTCCTGTTAGCACGGCAAGAGAGGAGTTTAAGCTTAGGTAGATGAACTCCTACTTATTTCTGACTAATGACAGATATAGGGTGGCAAACGAGAGACATACGGCTTGCTAGGAGCTTGACTATGATGTCAGTTTGATATGTTCAATTTACTATTTTTTGCAAGTTTTTTGTACTGTAAGAGTAAACAGGGGAACCTAGGGAAAACACATGCGAGCATGGGGAGAATCAGTAAACTTTGCACAGAAATGTCAACTGGTTTAGAAGGGACTTTAACCAGAGACATTCTTCAAGATGAAGATACTGAGATAAGAAACTCTGGTTATTTATAGTGAGTTAGGAATCATCTGATTGGTGAATCAATCGCAGGCTCATGCGGGACCAGACGTGGACAATCATAAGCATGTGATCCTCATGAAATTGGTTTATAAATATACTTTACTTAATAAAGCAAATTCTTCTGAGCATCTTGAACTCTGGTATAAATACATTGTGTTCACCTGGGCACAAGCTTCCTCTGGGGTGGCTGAACTGACTCCATACAACACAGCAACGTCAAGAGTGTAAACAGTGAACTTCTCCAGAGTGTGAAGAATAGCGGGAGCCAAGTGAGAGGTTTGAGCAGAGCCTGAAGTCCCACAGAGCAGCAGTCTTGGTCTGAACGAGGTGGGCTGTTGCAGAGCACTCCTGGAATACAAAAAGTTAAACAAAGTACAGCAATGACTCAAGTTATACCAAGAACTGCACACTATGTCTCACTATTTTTCATTAATATTCATTCATTTTCTTGTCTGCTTAGTCCCTTTATTAATCCGGGGTCGCCACATGCGGAATGAACTGCTTTTCATTAGTAATCAAAATAATGTTGAATTCTAAGACCATCTTTTTTGGTAAACCTAAAATGCTTTACAATTATGCAATCTTTTAATACATTGTATTATTATTGTTTTTTTGGAAAGTTCAAATGTCACTTATTTATCCAATTTGAATGGTTAAGGCTAGGGCTGAACAATATATTGTTTTAACATCAAGATCAGAATGTGTGTATCTGCAATAGTCACATTGCAGGATCACATTATTTATTACAGATTAAATAATAAACAAATATTTTTTGTATTATTTATTAAATGATGTCTGTGCTATTTTACATTTGATTGTTCAATTTTTGTACTTGATTACTCTTAAGACTTCCCAGAAAAACATAAAGCATGTTCATTTATTTATTTTTGCTTATTTATGAAGATAGAAAAAGACTTGACCGTCGCAGTCGATCAAAATGAATAAAATCTTTCCAAATATAGCCATTCAAATCGTCTAGTGAAATTGCATTCATATCAAGGCAAAATAAAATAATCACAATGTCTGATTTTTCCAATATTGTGCAGCCCTAGTACAGACACAATAAAAAAAGTTATTGAGGATATTTAGAAGAGTTTAATACTTCCTTAAAACAAACCTTTGATCAAACAAAACTGTTGTGATAAATTTCATCTCACAAAAAAAGCTTCCTGTGCACACTCACCAGTATACTGTGAGTGAAATCAAATATAAACAGGAGTATTTCTAACCTGTTCAGATGAAGGGCAGACACAGAAGGTCCAGTGTTCTTCTGGCCTTTATTAGTAATGCACACAGAGGATCCCTCATCCTCACTCTGTAGCAGGTCATCCAAGATGCCGGACACATTTTCTAAAATAGAAAATATGTTTTTACATGATTATTAATTTCAAAACATTTAATATTACCAAACTTTAAATGGCATCTTTTTCTGCAAAACCTAGACATTGTTGTTTCCTAGACTGTTATGTGATGGTTAAAGTGTTCAGATTGCTAATTACTTATGCCCACACAGATATCTGCAGTTTTTTAGCCCATCATTGAGTCTAATTATTTGCTTGTGTAAATGTGTGTAAATTTATATTTATTTTTAAATTAAACCAATATTATTGACTAATATGAAAATTTCAGATACTTTTTACAATACATTATTTTACAATACAATATCTTTTAGTAGATATATTATATAAGTGACTTGCTTTGTTTACAAATTCTAATCCAATCTAAATGGATTTGAACTGTAAACATTAAATAAAAGTTTAAAGGTATTATTTTTTTATTTAAAATATTAAGTTTTTAGTTATGATACTTCCAAAATCATTCAGCATAAATACTCACTTGTTTTTACAAAATTCTGTGCAGAAATAACAGGAGAGTCCACAGATTCTGTCTAGCTTATTACATACTGCTATATATATAAGAGAAATAAAAATAGGTTCTTTACCAGTGTCTCTTTTCTTTTTGAGTCCCTGCTCTACATGAGGAAAGAGCCTCTGCAGCATCTTCATGGCGTTGTTGAGGGCAGCGCTCAGCAGAGGTTCAATAACAGGTGTAAGTGCTTTTGCTGGAGAGACCACTGCCCTCTGGGAAGCTGGAACGATCTTCCTCATGGCTGAGAGGAAGTCCCGACCACTTACACAGATGGACTCCACATCCAGCAGAAGCTTCTGGGAGGAAGCATAGATCTGGGGGTAACGTCTGCGGAGGGCACACAGAGCTGCTTCTGCACACACAGCTTTGATATCTGCACCACAATATCCTAGAAGCACAGAAAGTCAGATGTTCAACTACAGGCATAAGATCAGGTATAAACGATGCAGTTCAATCTGGATAAGAACCACCTACTTGGATAGAACGAGACTGTCTGAGGACCCACTAAAAGCTACATTTGAGAGTACTAAAGAGTGAGAGTACTAGAACAGCAGAGTGTTACATAACATTGCTACCTAAAACCCAAACACGACAGTACAAATGTCCTGGAGGTAAGCTGGAAAGCACCAGCGTTTGTTCTGTAACTGAGAAAGTCGAGACTAGCGTAAGCTGATATGCACAAGGTACTTATCAGGCGATTTTACATAGTGGAACAGGAGAGCAGACACACTTACCGACACACTTATCTGCCAACTCTTCAAGAAACGCATCAGACAGCTGCGGGTCCCAGTGCCTGGTATGGATCTTCAAAATATCTTTGCGAGCCTACAAAGCAGCAACAATATTTTAAAATTGGTTCCTCTAAACAAAACTAACAAGATTGCGGTTAGTAATAAACACTGAATGAGGTTCAAACTTTCACCTCTCTGTCTGGAAGGTTGAAGAGAAACTCCCTGTCAAATCGTCCAGGTCGTCTGAGCGCAGGATCGATGGAGTCCAGGCGATTAGTGGCACCAATAACTACCACTTCACCACGGCTGTCCAGCCCATCCATGAGAGCCAGCAAAGTGGACACGATGGAGCTTTACACAACAAAGAAACAATTCAAGAGTATTATAACAGGACAGAAAGAGAAGATCATTAGACAAAAATATAATAGAGACTAACACCTGTGTATCTGGTCTTGCCGGCTAGACCGAACAGGTGCAATACCATCAATCTCATCAAAGAAAATAATTGATGGACGCATCTGGTATGCCTTCAAAATAAAAGACATAGTTATTTTAATAATGTAAAAAACAAAATAAGCATCAGTTAATCACCTTTTATTTTCTAATAAAACAATGATACCTGGTCAAACAGGAGACGGAGCTGTCTCTCAGACTCGCCTACCCATTTGCTCAGACAGTCTGCCCCTTTCCTCATAAAGAAAGCCACCTTTCTCTCGCCTTGACTGCACTCGTTGGCTAGGGCTCGAGCGACAAGAGTCTTTCCTGTGCCAGGAGGGCCATAGAACAGACATCCTCTAAAAACACATAACATTCGGTCAATAAAGATTCTTATTTAGCATTCAAATAGACCTTTAGACGTAAACTCTTATTAATACTGCTTTGGATACCTTGGAGGCTGAATCTTAAATTTCTCAAAGACTTCTGGGTAGAGTAAAGGAAACACAACCATTTCCTTCAGTGCAGAGATGTGTTTTCCCAAACCCCCAATGCTGTCGAAGCGCACCTGTACACAAGAGCCACAACAGTAAATACAGGTTTTTACCACTCTTGCAACTCAAATGGCAAATACGTACTGTTTGGTCAATCTGCATTGGGTCAACATCTGCAAGACTTGCTCCGATTTTAATCCTGTCCTTGTGGATTCCTAACAGATCGTCCTTTCGTAAATTCATAGGGAGGCATCTACAAAAGGTAATGTGATTAGTTTATTTCAGTGGAAAAAAAGGCTAAGCATTGCTTTTAACAAGGCTAGAAGTATCTAAAAAACGAAATGTACAACTTGCACAGCTCCTATAGATATAGGTAAAAACTTTCAGTGGGAACTCTTTACCTGTTTATTGACCTATTACGACTCTTAGTTCTTCGTCTCTCAAATTTCTCTTCATCAGAAGAAGAGGATGAGGTAGAGTCACTACTGTGAATGGCATGTCTTCTCCTGAGATGATGAGAAAGACAAAAAGCTCTTTTAAACAACTTTAATGATGTCAAAAATTAAAAGTATAAACTTTCAGAAAATGCTCCACCAGCCCTTTCAGCCCAACGCCTCTCTTTGAAACATCTATGCAATGTGCAATATATATTGGTGTGGTTATTAATTTTTAACTGCTATACATTGATTTGACTTTTTCCACCTGTGCTGTAGTAAGGCCATATGAAAACTTGATCTTACCCATCACCCTCACTCCATCTTGAACTACAGCACGAGAAACATAAACAACTATTTACTTACTTCTCAGTCTATCAATATACATGACAGCATCATGACTGGGTGTCAATCACAACACACTTTCAAAGATGTATAGACTCAAAATGATGGTCAAGATTATACATAAATCTCATATACAAAAAATGGCCAAAGTCTATGACAATTATATTTTCTAAAATCTACAATCATTTGGAGAGAAACGTTAGTACTGACCTTGTGCTCCTCCTGTTGTTGTATGGTCTCCTGGGACTTGAGGAGCTGAATGGATAACTGCGTCTTAGTGGGGTGGAGTGACGTTTAAAAAATATGCTCTGCTTTTTTGGCTCTGTAATATAAAATAACAATAAATTTAAAAATGAAATGCTGAAACAAATCCATGAAGAACGCAGAAAAAAATGATCTAAATGCATTTGAATCAGCGAATCTAATCTGAATATTCAGTACATGATCTTTTTAATCTGTTGCAACACTAACCCTCAAGAGGTGCCTGGTAACGCACAACAGCTTTTCTTTGTCTAAAATCATAGCGCTTTCCATTGTCCTCTTCATCTTCATCCTCATCTTCATCTGCATCTCCCTCATCATTCTCCTCTTCCTCACCTTCACCATCCTCCTCCTCTTCCTCCTCCTCATCTTGATCACTGTATTCTGGGAAGTAAATAAAGTTTGACAAACAACACCCCCAAACATTAACCAATATGAATCAAAAATCAAACAAACAGTGCTTTGGGGGTACTTAACGTGTCTGTGATTTGTGAATAAGGGATTCATAAAGATAAACAATAAAATCATAAGACAAAAAACAGCACCTTCGCATTTATACTACGGCTGATTTATACTTCTGCATCCAGTGATCGATGTGACCCATGGTGCATATCTGGCTTGCACATTTTCCTATGCATTTCTTCGCAGGTTTTTTTTTTAATGCTACCTTAATTAAGTAGCTAAAACTCACTCATATAGAAGCAGGAACTGGCGAATGTACAGCAACTTTAATCATAAGGTAAACACAAAACAAGAGTTTCCAAATGGAGCTCCTTTACAGGACTCAACACTTGCTCCAACCGGCTAGCTGCTCGTTGTATTGCCCAGACTCATCAAGGCTACCAAGCCAACAAATTTTGAGAGGTGAACCTCAGCATCAGCCACGGTGAGGGGTGTGGGACCACTACGCCAGACCATACGTGTGCGCTTGATGCAGAAGTACAAATCAGCCTTTACCCTGACTGACCCATTGCTTGTACTTTTTGTACTGTAAACAAATTTTACATTGACTTTTCATTTGTACAAATTTTACTAATTATCTTACAAAATTTCTTGAATTAAACAAAATTTTGGGGCTAAAATGCACTTTTTTTTAAATAATGGCGGGGGTATATATATTCAGCAGTAATGCAGAATCACTGTTAGATATTGAAGCAGAAAACTTCAGGTTCAGCATGTGCAGTATTACGTTCCTGATTCAGAATTATTACCATTCTCCTGGTTGTCTGAATTCTCCTCTTGTCCTCTTACGGATGGTTTTGTTATCCTCGTTCTCTTTGTTCCAGAGTAAATTCTCAATTTCTACAAAGAAAAAAAAAAAGTTTAAAGTCCTGGCTGATCAAAGCCTTATTGCAGGAATCAGTGATGAAGATCACGACGCACCTCCTCCTCACTGTCTCTGCTCCTCAATCTACGACGCATCTTCTGCATGTCATCCATCTTCTGAAGAACAGCCTCTGCAGTACTAAAATAGATGAAAACAGCCACTGAGTACCAGGAACCATGCGAATATAAATATAAAGGTCCAAAGTAAATCTACAATATGGATTTCATCAAGTGGGAAAGATCGTAAAATGACAAACACAGAAACACAACTCAGTGTTTTCTATATCAGTGCATACTTTGTGATAAGTCTGTCATAGAGGACGGACTGCTTCCTGGTGTCAAGCTTATATCTTGTTATTCTGGAACTACGCCTCACAGCACTGTCGTCTTCTCCTCGCCTTTGGATCCGAGCACGCAGATTTCTTGAGGTGGGAGTTGAGTCCACCTCGTCTGAAGAATGGATTCATTTTAGTTAGCATAAAACTAACATAACTGCAATTATCAGATACTCTTGACAATCCCACCTGTGTGCTCATCTGCCGATCTCTCCCCATCTGCCTGAAGTCTTGGAGACTTCCTATAAAAAACAATGATTGAATAAGCAATAAAACTGACAGGTCAGAAAATAAAACATCCAGTAAATTCAAAACGACATAGATTATTTTACATATATGTAGGGTTGTAACGGTATGAATTTTTCACGGTATGATAATCGTCTAAAACAATACCACGGTTTGACGGTTTCGCGGTATACGGTATGTTACAAATGTTACAAAATAATAGAACAGTGAAGCAAATTTGACTTTTTCCAAATAATATATTTTTAGTTACTATAAACAACACCACTTACAATGAACAAATAAAAATAAGAAAATAATAAATAATGTGTCAAAGTCCAAATAAAGTCCAAATAAACATGGTGCAAATCCTCAGTAAAAAATAGATATAAATATTTACTATACTATAAATAGTTAAATAACGAAACTAGATTCAATATGGAACATCCTTAGGTTTTATGTGCCAGCATGGATATGGTTGTCTATCGATATGGATTTGGATATGGTTGTCTGCAATGCAGACAAACAGCTGCACCTTCATTTGCGTCTTTTGAAAACAGCAAGAGCAGCAGTTCGTCTTTGCTGTGTCACTGTTTTGTCATGTTTCTGTGCTGCTGTGCATGCAAAAGTACTTAGTATGAGAATTATTTCATGAAAAAAATTTTTTTTGCGTTTTATTTAGCCGCGCATAAATGTATGCCTATCTCTCATTCCGTGTTGTTCTAAAAGCTTGGTCCACAAACAAAAGCGAAACCTATGCTTATTGGTTGTGATATAGCGAGTTTGAACCAATCTGGGCATGGAGGAGGGACAATGCATCAATGTATCATGTCTGATTTGTCCGGAGACACAGTGACGAGCGTTTCTTTGTCAAATCAGCGTTGTCAAATGTTGATGACGTAACCGCACTGATTCCGGAGCCTCTGAAAGTCCGCTGAAATTCTCTTCTTTATGCCAATCTTTGAATTGTATGAATCGGATCAGCGGATCAAAAGTTATTAAACATTTAAGAGCAATACTTATTTTTAGCCGCGGGCGGCTGTCTTGGTCTTTAAGGGTTAAAACCGTTGATATGCAATTGTTCATGGTATGATAATCGTGCATGTTCAAATCGTGGTAAACCGTCATACCGGTATATTGTTACAACCCTACATACATGACAGTAATTAAGCTATGACTCCCACCTTAAATGCTTCCCACTTTTCTCATCTTTTGGAGGTGATTTGCTGGTTTGTCCATTCATATCAGCAAAAGCAACGTGTCTTCCTCTCTGAGCTCTGCTCCTCATGCTGTTTTCCTCCTTTACAGACAAAAAACCTTACAAATGCTTCATATTCACAAATCACAGCAGTGCTAAGCCCTTTGACATGCTATATTCTTTATTCAACTTTTCTAAAACAAATTGAGGTAAAGTTGGCTTTATATTCGCACATTTGTTCAGTCACAGCTACTCTGAATATTCGGCCTGAAATTGCATGCAAGTATGACTTGAAAACAACATTAGCACTATTGAATTGACTGTGAACAATGTTGTAGTCATTGGCTGCTAATATGATTTCACTATATAGAATTTGCAAAGAATACATTTCTGAAATTATATTATTAAGCATAAAGTCTAAATATGTAAATATAAAACTTACTTTACCTCAATTAGACCAAAGTTTTATATCAACTATAAATAAGAATTTGAGGGGACACAAAATAATTATACTTTTTAAAAGTATGCTTCATTTGAAGATTATTGTTAGTGTATATACTGTTGACTTTGTGATGTTAAGCAATTTATACTCAAAACTTAAATATAAATAGAGTAAATCAACTAAAATGTTAAGTTGTTAGATGATATCACATTACTAACAAAAACATACAGCAAGCATACACTTTGTTGATTATGATTGAGACATTCTGAAATGCTTAACATGAAAAAGCTTAACATGGCTTAATGTACATAGACATCAACCAGAGAATTCCAAATTTCTGTCAAACTATTCTTATAATTAACCATAACTACTGTAAAAAGAATGAGTCTCTATTACACAGATAAAGTGAAAAACATCATGTTAAGTGTTTCCTCCCCCATTGAAGTCTATTATAAGGAAAAAGCTTAACATGGCTTAATGTACCTTAACAAATGGGAGAAACCAAATTTCTCATAAATTTTACTTGTAATTAGCACTAACTACTAGCAAAAGAATGAGCCCGGCTTCCACATCTAAAGTGAACAATGTTAAGCATTTTCCCCTATGCAGTTGTGGGGATATCAATAACGTGCACAAGCGCAGTATTTTGACAGCAAGGGTTAATCTATCATAAATACAATTATATTTTATGAACAGCCTTTTTAAAATATGATTTACCCCGGTTGAAGTTCAGTTACATTAAGCCTTTCCTTATCATGGACTTCAATGCGTGAGAAAACACTTAACAAGATTGTTAGTTATTGGAATTAGGGCCTGCTCTTCTGATAATAGTGTTAAGTAAGTAAAGTTTGACAGAAATGTAGGTTTCCCTGGTCAGGGTTAAAGTATGTTAAGCTGTTTTCTTATAATGGATTTCTGTGGGGAGATTGCTTAAAGTGATATTGTTTACTTGATAAACAAAAATAAAAGTTTGTTCTTTTAACGGTAGTAAGTGTTTATAAGTGTATTTTTATAGACAGAATTTGATTGGAGAGAATTTGATTTTCTCCAGATGCAAGTTAAACCACATTAAGCTGTAATAATGTACTTAAATGAGGGATAAAATGTTCAATGTGACACTGTTCACTTCATCTACAGCAGGGGTGTCCAAACTCAGTCCTGGAGGGCCGGTGTCCTTCATATCTTAGTTTCAACCCCAATCAAATACACCTGAACCAGCTAATCAAGCTCTTTTTAGGTATACTAGAAACGATCAGGCAGGTGTGTTGAAGGAAGTTGGAGCTAAACTATGCAGGACACCGGGCCTCCCTGATCTACAGAAACAGGGCTTGATCTTTTGATTGCAGTTGGTGTTAATCACAAGTCAAATTTGAGAGATTTTTGTTGTTGTATAATGGACTCGGTGGGTGGAAACGTGGTAATGTTCACTTCCTAAAGTTAGAGCTCATTCTTTTGACATCAGAAAGTGTTCGTCACGAGTAAAATTGGATAGAACCTTGGTTGTTGTTAAGGTAAGTTACATAAGATATGTTAAACGTTTTCCTTACTTCAACGGGAGCGAAAATGCTTAATGTAAAGTTTTCCACTGCATCTATGGAATTGGGACTCGCCCCTTTTACAGTAACTGTTAACTTAGTAGGGTAAATTACAAGTACAGTTTGACAGAAATTTGAGTTTCTCTGTACATGTTTAGGTACATTAAGCCATGTTAAGCTTTTTTTCACGACAAGCATTTAATAATGTCCCAATCACAATCGACACTGTATCCTTGCTCTATATTTTTATTGTTTACAAGTGCGATATCATCTAACAACGTTAGTATGACCCTTACGGTCAATGTATATTCGTTTGTTTTACTTTTGAAGCAGTTAAAGCGTAGTTCATTCGCCAACTCTGTTTTGATAAAGTGAGCCATTTACTGTTGGAGGGTAAACAAAAACTACTCGCATTTAGTAAGTTAACGTTACCACATAAACAGAGAATAGTGCGCTAAGTTAGCATATTAACGTTACACTCAAGCGAATATTGCTGTTTTAATGGCCAAGTTTGTCTTTCTAAGCTGAACGTTGTGCTACAAATGAACAAAAATATTTTGACACTTAGTACTAACTTAACGTTACATGAAGAGTTAGTATGTAGCGCGTTTTTAAAGTTCAGTCAAGCGTCTCGCGCTCTTTCAGTCGACAACTTTGTTGAGCTAACGTGGGCGTTTCACACAGTATGTCAACAATAAATTGCTTAACACGTTAGAAGTTGCAAAGAATAGTTATTAACTCACATTTGCTGGACTGTCCTCGGCGCTAGTTAAACTGTCATCATTGGCCTTTTTCAGCCGCGCGGACTTTCGCTTAGGCGGGTTCAGGGACAGAAACTCCGAGCTCGAGTCCATATCACCGTTACTGCGCAACATCACCATCTTTAATGAGCCTTAAAAGACCCTAAAAGCATTCGCTGTCAAACTTAGCTTAAAACTTGTTTGTTAAGATTCTAATACGGCGAGTACGTTGAATGATAACGCATCGTTTTGAAAACGCACACCGCTCCTCCTTGATTTCTGGCGCCACAAACGTCACTTACACTCGAATGACACGACACAAAACAAGGATGTACATGCGAGAGAGAAACTAGATCCGTTACACCAAATGACCACAATAACAAATCTTTTATTTTGATAACAAATGTGTTATTCAAATTAGAGACATTAAAATAAACATTGAAGGAAAATGTCTTGACATATCACTGACAAAAAAGCGGCGAGGATTTAATCTGTGCCAAAATACGTTTGTTTTGCGTAGGAATATACTAGTGGAAAGGTGTACCAGCTTATTTTTTGGCGCTCCAGCAGTGACGCGGTGCTCTGGATTCTGATTGGCTGACTCAGGCCAAACCTCCTCGTGAGCTTGTTTATGAACACCCGGGCACTGAAACAAGATATTTGGCGCCATATATATTGTAACCTTCATTTCCGATATGAATGATCAGATAAAAATAAGAATTAGCTACACATTTAGTTATTTTATGTAATTTGCTCACGTATAACGAACACCAACAGATAAAGCAGTCAACAGCATTTCAAAAGACCTTTTCTTTTATTTTCTCCTTCAGTAAGAAAGAAAAGCAAAATATAAACAATACAACTTTCACTTGTTTCCATTCGTTAACATAGCTCAAACTCATACTAGTGAAGTTGTAGCAATGAAGACATTAGATAGTCAGTGCTCAGCATCTTGTCAGGAGGTTGACTTTAAGCAATGGCAGCTAGATAATCTTTCACTTCTGCCGGGGTCAGTCGTCTAAACCCCGCTTCATTGCAGATTCCCACCTCGATGTTGTCCTCAGTCATCTGACCTTCAAAACTTTCCTGTAACAAAAGCAGCCACATATAATGTTGTTTGGCACTGGGATCATATGCAACCATGGTCTTAAATAGACTTATGAGGCTTTAAATAAATAAAACATGGTTTGTACATTTAGAGGAACCTTTAGAGGTGGACTCTAGCTAGTCGTGAGATGTTATGAGTGCCACTACAACAACCTGCACAATTTTAAAGGTAATAGGGTATGCAGAGCTAGTGTTTCTTCCTATATTGATAAACTTCTGGTGAACGGTTAATGTGACTTTTTTTCCCCATTTTACACGGTTCCTTTTACAGCAGGGTTCACCAATCTCGGTCCTGGAGGGCCAGTGTCCCTGCAGGGTTTAGCTTCAACTTGCCTCAACACACCTGCCTGAATGTTTCAAGTATACCTGGGAAGACCTTGATTAGCTTGTTCAGGTGTGTTTGATTAGGGTTGGAGCTAAAATCTGCAAGACACCGGCCCACCACGAACAAGTTTGGTGACCCCAGTTTTACAGCATCGATGTTGTAATGTAATTAAAATACAATCAGTAAAATAGACTTTGGAATTAATTTAATTGTTCAAGTGTAAAATGAGACGAAAAGTTGATTGCTCACACGCATCCGTCAGGATCGGCGGGCTAGCGCAGAAGCTTCATTGAATATACTGCATAGATATATACATTAGATGTCGCCTACCCTGTTGTTGTCTATTAGAAGGAATGCGTCAATAGAGCCGCCATTTTGGTACAGGGTAGCGCTCCTTTAAAAAAATGAATGCGGGACCAAGCTGCTGTGGAGGACTGTGGCCATCCAGAGCCAGAGATGTATACATATATACATATATCTATGATTGGGAGTTTTCCTGGAGGTCAGTATGCAAATTATTTTTATTATGAAACTTATATTTTACATCACTTTTCTACATTGATGGATAAGTGATCGCACAGGCATTCCTGACAAAAAGCTTAAGTTTGTGTGTATGGAAATGTACAGTACTATCCACCCTCCCTGTTAAATTTGATCTAATCATGTCCTGAAACACAGCCCCTCTCCTGCTTTCACTTCTCTCACTGACGGAGGGAGCGGTTCGTTTATGAATGAATCTCCATTATGAACGACTTCTTTAATTAGCTGACAATAATACAAGTTACTGGAACCACAGCATCATTCATTTTCTTGTCGGCTTAGTCCCTTTATTAATCTGGGGTCGCCACAACGTAATGAACCACCAACTTATCCAGCAAGTTTTTATGCAGCGGATTCCCTTCCAGCCGCAACCCATCTCTGGGAAACATCCACACACACACTCATACACTACGGACAATTTAGCCTACCACAGCATCTAGTTGTCATATTTCTTTTGCATTGTTTGCTGATTTTATTCAACAAAACTAGCATAAGCCGAGTGTTTAGTGTGAGTTGGTGTGAGACTGTATTATCATCAATCACTTTACCTGTTTAGCACAAAAGTTCAAAACATACAAAAACGTAAAAAACTTAATATTACCTATGAAATGTTCTGCCTTTGTGCTTTGTTTGCTCATTACTACACCCGTACACAGCGCTAAAATCCAGCATCTTCACGTAGTAACACTGTCTTGACTAGTACGGTTGAATAACACTTGTGCTGGGAGCACTGTACAAATATAACGGCGCTATTGACGCATGCTCAGGGTCCCTATGCGATATCTAGGGTATACATCTATGAATATACTGGGGTAAAATAAATGTTCATATTTTAAGGACATGGCGGGAAAAAATGTACAATTGTACGCTTCTTGTACAATCTGAGACCCACTTTATATCAGATATCACTCAGATCGCCGATTTTTAAAGAAAACAGACCTTAAACTCGCTGATTTTGTAATGTAAAAGTTCACTGGAAGCATTTAACCCAGGTTACTGGCAAATTAAAAGTCCTTCCACATATACCATATTAGAGGTATTTAACTGTGTATTGTATCAATAAATTGAAAGTTCACTCAAAAATTATCAATTTGCTGTCAAACACTTTTAAGATATCCTAAAAAGTCAACTGTGATTCATAAAATCTCAACAGTTACAAGGACATTATTTTCAGTTGAGGCCAAATCTAAAAAAAGTATTTAATCCACAGCTTTGACAAACTAGTTTGAGAGAGTTCACAACAGTTTGTTGTGTGAGCTGATTGTTTATAACTGATGTGTGTGTGTTGTACAGTTCATCAAAAATGGGGTTGATTCTGAATGCTGCAACCTGTATTTAAAATTTAGCTGGTATGTTTATTGATTCTCAAAGTGTCAGTAGCCATTGACTAGCATTTTATGAAAGTGAGTTTTGCTTAAGAATTTAGTATTGAATAAATATGAATAAATGAACAGCAAATTTTTATGATGAACAATAACTTTACTTGCTAAAAATGTAAAATGTTTCACAATACAAATTACATTTCGGATATTGTACACAAATACTAACCATGTTTACATGGACAACTGAAATCAAATTATTTGTCTCAATCTGAATACGACAATAATATGATTGAGGTGTTTACATGAGTTGCTTTTTGAATGTTCCTGTCATGATCTTGCTTTACGTATTACAGCATCGATTAACATCATTGCGTCACCACACTATCCGCATTTCCTCTGGAGTTTCATGTCCTTTCGGGTGTTTCATTTTTAATTTGTCTTCTTTAACTGCAGTTTGGCACTTTCACATTCATTCAGGAGCATATTATGCATGCCCCCCGTGACAAACGAGATATTGGATCAGAGTATGAACTGCTGGAAGAGTGTAGTTTTAATGGAATTTGATACCCCATGCCGAATGGGGAAAAAAATCTCTGCATTTTGCAATGCAGGAGTCTGTGGTCCTTCAATGACTCTTTATGTGAAGAGAATATTGTCAAACACCAGTGTGTATGGACTATCCTGTCGCAAAATGCTGCGAAAAGTTCTACAAGGCGGTAATAGTTTGCTTGCGGTGTTTACATTTCTATACAGCACTTCAATAATGCCACTAAAATCGCCGTACTCCACTTGTCTTAATTTGATTTGTTTAGTTCGATTATGACATTTATCATTGCCCAGAGTTGGGTTGCAGCTGGAAGGGCATCCACTGCGTAAAAACTTGCTGGATAAGTTGGCGGTTCATTTCACTGTGGCGACCCCGGATCAATAAAGGGACTAAGCCGACAAGAAATGAATGAATGAATGAATGAATGACAATACCATTACATGGTCGACCCTTAATCAGAGTATTGTCTTAATCGTATAAAAATCGGATTATTGATGTCCATGTAAACATACTCAAAGATAGCATTTTATACATGATCATCAGAGTTGAAACTATTACCTTAAGAGTCAGAATAGCAGTGTGAATTGCATCTTCCAGTTCCAGGTCCTCATTGTATCTGAAACAGAAATATTAAGCAAATGAGAAAGCTGTGTTTAAAAAAAAAAGACTAAATAGATCTTGGATTTTGCGTTTACATATAATACCTTTTTTCAAGGAATGTTTTCCCATTGACATAGTTCTTCCCCATCGCTGTGGCTTTCCATGCAAAG
Organism: Danio rerio; assembly: GCF_052040795.2. Classification (NCBI taxonomy): domain Eukaryota; kingdom Metazoa; phylum Chordata; class Actinopteri; order Cypriniformes; family Danionidae; genus Danio; species Danio rerio. The sequence goes on from NC_141036.1 coordinate 49,104,047, forward strand.
TACGCTCCCTTAAAAAGATCAAACTTCATGTTATTTTGCTTCATGTTGTTTTAAATTAGTCATTTCAGTTCAAACTAACCTGAAATCTTAATAGATTTTAAAATATTTCCCAAGTGCTGCTTAATGAAGAGAATATTTTTCCAACACATTTTTAAACAAGTGTTTTAATAACTAATTTCTAACAACTATTTTTTTTGTCTTTGCCACGATGACAGTACATAACATTTTTCTAGTTATTTTGCAAGATACTAATATTCAGCTTAAAGTGCATTTTAAAGGCTTAGCTAGGTTTTTAGGTTAACTAGGAAAGTTAGGTTAATAAGAGAAGTTATTGGAAAGCAGTGGTTTGTATTTTAGCCAATTGAAAAAAAATTATCTTTTTAAGAGGGCTAATAAACATTGACCTTAAAAATAGCTTTAAAAATAAAAAAAATTAAAAAAATTATTTAATGCAAACTAAAAGAAATAAGACTCAGAGAAATACATTTAATAAGAAATATTTTGAGGGTGTACACTCACAAGGCAACCCAAACCATGCCCGGGCGTATTTCCCGGTTTGTTTGGGAAGTGTGAGTGCTCCGAATCGGGCCCAGGCGCAGTTCAGTTGGCCAGCCCTGGCTCGGTGGGAAGAGGTGTGCCAGAGCGCGGTTCACTTGGGCTTTGGTGCGGTAAGCTTGTAGTGCTAGTGCAAAGCGCACCTGAGACCGAAACTGGAGATGCGACGTCACTTTTAAGGGACTGTTTCATATGGATTTATTATTAATTCTTACTTTTCATTAAACGTGAACTGTCATAGTTTATTAAAGACACAAACCTTAAGGACTTTTATGATAATTTATGATTGTCAAAAGTGGTGGATCTGTTCGCCAAAATATTTGACTGTGTGTCACTACATCCCGAATAACTAGATATAATACATAACAATACAACTAAAGCAATCTCTACTATGCTGAGCGAGAGCGCATCTCTTCCTGTTAAACAGAACAGTCACATCATTGATGACATAAGCGTGCTCGGGGTCAGAAGGTAAAGATGCAGTGCGAGTGCGAGCCGTTGGGGAGTGTGGAGGGGGGACAACCATGTTTTGACTCGGTTCAACACAACCATGGCTAGTGTGAGCACACCTTAAAAGTTTTCTTGCTTTGTTTAAACATCACTTGGGAAATCATTTCACCTTCAACTGTGTGTGTGTTGTGTGTGTGCCAAATCTTAGCATACCGATGGGTCAGACTGGAAAAGGTACGGGCGATCTTCATCCCAGCCAGCAATCAGGAGTGACACCCCAAATGGCCGAACTCCTCTGTCAAAACACAAACATTACACAGAACATGTTATGCCATTTTCACTTTGGTGTACGCACATCAAGCACTTTCTTGAAATCTTGCAGTTAGGCCTGTCACAATAATCAACATATCGACTTATTGCTCAACACATGTGCCTTAAAGGTTCAGGACACCCTGGAGAACTTTTTTTTTATTTTTTAACAGATATGTGTGTGTTGAGCATCAGTTAAGACAACGTTAGCACCTGTCAGCTTTAATTGTGGGGAAAACTGGATAAATTTGAGCTTTTGTCAGCTAATTTCAGCTTCCGGGTTTAAAATGATTTTTGGGCGGTATCAAAATCGGCGACGTAGCGCAGAACTGCAAGTGCAATGATGACGCATCGGTTTCTCATTATTATTCATAGCGGAGTTTTCTTATCCTATGAGAAGAGCCGGCTGCTTAATTATTCATGACTGCGCGTGCTTTCAGAAGGCAAGACAGACCTGCCAGTTTCAAGCAAGCTGTGAGACACGGACCCACGGCACGCAGTAGCCGTTCATGAATGCTCGTATTTGTTTGTTTCCATGATCCACGGGGTTTGTTGCATGTTTTCCCCCGCGATCTTGTCAGGGCCGATCATACAGCAAAGCTGTGTGTGTGCTGCAAGCATTTTTGTCGGGAGAACAGTACGAGAATTGGAGAATGGCTGACGCTGTCTTTTATCAGGAGTTCGTTCACATTTAGACACATCGCCATGCTGCTGTGTTTGCCTAAATCCTCTATATTACCAGCAGGGCTAATGGTTAAAATAGACAGTTCAGGAGACCTGCTGCACTGAGTCTGCATTCAGATCTATAATTTAGACCCGGGGATCGAGGGTGAATCCTCATTTATAGTGTTTACATGAACACACTTATCTTTATAATGATATAAATTGTGGTTATGTGTATATGAAATTACAAATAACAAATGTAACAGGGCATTAAATTACTGTTTATTTCTTTGCATTTTAACTTTGTGAACTATAAACTCATGCGGCTCCTCAGGGTTTGTGTCTCATTTTGTGAGCTAAGTGCTAACTGTCAACAACAGTTGTTAGCTCCCCTTTCTCCCCTGCTGGCCACGCCCACTCCTGCCCTGTGCTCACGAAGCTCCACGCCCATTAATCATGCATCTTTTGAAAAAATTCTGAAGTAGACTTTAACCGAAAGTGGGGGGTGTCATGGCCCTTTAAGCATTTTTGGTGATGCAATATATATCCCCATAAATAAAAAACTATTCTAGCAACATTTTAGCTGATTGTGCAACATATCTATCTCTATTAGAGGTTTCCGTGTCAGTATGGTTAAAAAACACTGTGGTATTTACTATAAATTACTATAGTATATTTTAATATGGGTGTCTGACAACTGAAAATATATCTGTTAGCAGATTTCACAGCCTCTATTACTTTTTACCTTGCACTTTTTTGTTAACATTTATTATTAGGATAAGCATTTTTACATTCTGATTCCAATGATTAATTATTAAATTGTTAAAATGACTATAATTAAATCAAATATTCTTACTAATGAAACATGATGTGTTCTTGGGAAGAGTGTACTTGCATTGCGATGATATTATATTTTCATTCTGGCATTATATAATGAGTGGCATAAAATGGTCTTCCAATAACAATAGCATAATTATTCGCAATATATTTTGGTGTAATATATAATACAACTAAAAATAGATATTTTGACAGGCCTACTTGCAGTAATAACATTGGTCTGCGAATAACAATCAAGCATACCCTGATTGTGTGTACTCTTGCATGACAGAGGCCACTCTCTGAACAAGCTGGCCTGTAGGAATTGGCTCCTGATAGACCAAGAAGTACTGCTGAGCCAGCTTTCGTGCCCTTCGCACAAGAACCCTGCAGACATAATCAAACACTTTTACAACAACATGACATATCCAACTTCTGTGGTTTACATATAAGAATATGCACAATCCAGCTGAAGATGGTAAAGGGTTAGTTCACCCAAAATTTTAAATTCTGTCATCATTTACTCATGTATCAAACATGTTTGAGTTTGTATCATCATACTAAAGAATGATGTAAAAAAACAGCCATTGACTTCCATAGTATTTGTTTTGGTCCTACTATGCAGGTCAAAAGCATTTTTTCCCCAACACTTTTTTCAACAACTTGTTTTATAATAAACAAAAAAAGATTATAAAAGAACAATCTGAGAGTGACTAAATAAATTTTTTTTTAGAGAACTGTCTTTTTAACACAATCTGAATATACGCTTAACGTTAATTATTTTTAAAATGGTGTTTGGTCATGCAGGCTCCAAACTCATACCTGTAGTCTGGACCCATGCCGCTGTAGACCATACCGATGTGTTTGGTTATGGGCTCTACTTTGTGCACACTCTGCTCATCATACAGTATAGATTTCTGCTTCTTTTCTGTGGCCAGAACAACACCATTTGAAGCTGTGAAAGAGAAAACAGGATGAAATGAAAGTGAACGGAGCAGTGACTAACTGTAAGTTACTCACGGAAATGAAATTCTGAATAAGTACATGGGAAACCTTAAATAAACTACAGGATTCAGCTATAAAGAAAGAAAAGAAATAAAGAAAATAAAGAAGTCACACATCTCGTCTGGCCTGTGGACAAGTATATATTTTTCTTTTATTGTAGTATTTACTTATAGTATTCAAGTTTTATAGGCCATGCAAAACTAATCAAATAAATAAGAACATATATTGTTCCAACCTTTAATTCCAACTGAAGGAGCACCAGCCGCTACAGCTGCCAGAGCATATTCAATCTGGACCAACTTCCCAGAAGGGCTGGAAATGAAAAACACACACAATATTTAAAAACTCTCTGCAAAGACTAATACAATGATGATTTGAGTCAATGAATGCTATAGTTTATTGCTCAAAAACAAGTTTGCCAAAGAAAAACTTCTTCTATTACTAATACTTTTACTTTTTAACTTTGCTATGACATGCACAAAGCATTTGTAAATGCAAAAATACGCAAATAAGTTAGTATTATTAAATATCCTATCATGATAATCCTATTAAATCGGATAAATTAAAACATTAGTGTACTAGTATGCACTTTTACATAAACGTCACATACTGTTATATTTCCTTATTTGTGTTTTATATATAAACAGACATTAAATGGTCCTCATAAACTGTAAGCTTATTCAAGTGCATGCTTAAGTTATATAAATGCACCAACAGGAATAGGTTTCTATTATACAGTGAAAGTGAAAGTAAATCGTTATTTTGTTCAATCTATCAATAATAAAAAGCAGAGGTGAACCCAGTTGTCCTTTAATTAGTAATTAGTTTAATTGATCGCTCTGTAAAGCATTAAGTGTTTATTCAATGTATTTATTACGTTTAATGCACACGACTGAAAGCAGCACTGCATCACAAACAACAGTGACTCTGCATCAGCGCTTAGTTAAGAATAAACACGTTTAATAAGGGGAACGCTCTCCTAAATAACAGTTTTAGAGATTCGCTAAAATATACATGCATTTTATCATCATAAATATGTTGAATATATTGACATTAGGAGGTTTATTACCTGAAAGTGGTGAGAGAGAAACTGTACCCTCTTTCTGCCATGGCTGTGTCTGACTGTTGGGGAAGTGACGCAAGGCGGTTAATTGATCTGATTGGTTTCAAGAGTTACTGCTGTTGTCCAATGAATTGTGGGAAATGTAGTTTAAACTTGTTTAAAATTGTACATTTTATTATACCGTGCACTAATTTGGCTAATAAAGTAGCAAAATATTTATTTGGTGTTTATTTATTTAAACATTGAACACATTTTGCTCTCACCCTCTCGCAATTATTATTATTATTATTTTTTTTTTTAAATCGTTGTACTAAAACTCCCAGAATGCAAAGGTGAAAACAACCACGCGCAGGCGTAGTGGGTCTTTTTGAGATTTGACCGTGAAGATGTTTGGACTGTACATGCTGCATTGAACTGAAATAAAATACCAAACACAATGACATTATTGGGCTTGCTCCAGTTTCTCGGACGTTCTTTGCATCGTCTGGAACTCCGTTTAGCACAAGCGGCTGGATTTGACAGCTTAGGTAAGTGAAAAAATATATCAAACGTGTCGTGTAACACTGCCCAATGTGTTACTCTTATCACGAGTGTTTAAAACACTAATATTATACTTAGGATGAAGTTAGGATAGTTTTACTCTACGTTTATTTTTTATCGATCTATCTATCTGTCTGTCTGTCTGTCTGTCTGTCTGTCTGTCTGTCTGTCTGTCTGTCTGTCTATCTATCTATCTATCTATCTATCTATCTCTGTCTGTCTGTCTGTCTGTCTGTCTTTCTGTTTAACATAATACGTTGAGGACGTTCCATCTTGTAGATATCAAACACAATCAAATATGAAAATTACTGTTTTGAGACAAGACATCCCAAAATTATGATTATTATAATAACCCATGTAGTAAAATAAGCGAATAAATCTGTGCTTAATTACACAAGTCATATTCCTTCTGATAATGATATTGTATTTTATTCTTCAATCTTAGTTGTATTGTCTTATTGTTTTTTTTATTCTTTTTTGTATTATTATTATTATTATTATTAAGATATAATAGCTGTATGCAACAAAGTGAACATTACTTTTTTCTTTATTTTTTAATAACCAATTATTTTCCCCCAAATCCCAAACTTATGGCATTTTATGTGTTTTACAAAAGCAAAATAAGTCAGTTAACACATTTCCAGTATACCTAAACATAATTGCATAAATGATGGTAATAATGGTATTATTTTTGCAATTATATTACAAGGTAGATGTAGACGAGAATGTAGAAGAGGAAAAAAAAAACAATAAAATCTCTAAAGATAGAACCAACAAGACAAACAACACTGAAGAAAAACTCCAAATACAGCTCACAAAGGGGATAAATTGAGTAGAATGTCTTTTATTATTATTATTATATAATTATATAATTATAATAATTATTATAATTAATATTATTACTTTTTATCTTTAAATGACTATTTTAGTCTTGTTGTTTTCTTCTAAATTATGTAATAATGATTATTTTTATATTTTAAATGCTACTACAAACACTTCCACAGACATTTAAATGGAAATAAAATGACAAAAACGAGTTGGATTGATTGATTGTACTATTTACATGATGGCGCTATATATATATATATATATATATATATATATATATATATATATATATATATATATATATATATATATATATATATATATAAATTCTATATATATAATTTATAGATTTTGGGTCTATTATTGTTTTAGCAAGTCAAACCCGTTACTCAGTTAAAAAATACCATATTTTTTTACTTATTTTTTTAGCTGAAAAATTACTGAATCACAACCTTTTTTTATACAGGTCCAGCTCTGGCAGTAAATGGTCCCAGCGTTTTTCCTCAACACAGTCACAACAGCGATGAAGAAAACTCTCAGCCCAGTTTTTTGGACAGTATCTTTTGGATGGCAGCACCTAAAAAGAGACGAACCATTGAAGTGAACCGGTGCAGAAGACGAAACCCAAATAAAATGATAAAAGTCAAGGTAAAATCTCATAGTTTTGTCTCTAACTAGAGCATAAGACAGCTTTCATGATGATATACTCTGATGTAGTAAACTGCAAGTTGTTTTTACGTTCTTCTCCCCTCCAGTACAACTTTGAGCCGTGTCTAGAGTGTGGAAACATGAAACTGAAGCACACTCTTTGTGGATTCTGTTATGAAAAGATCAGCAAGGAGACAACCAACATAAGGAGGCAAATGTCTGTGATGGAAGGTGGACCTCTGAAAGCTCCCGCTGTAGAGTCTGTGGTGTTGTATGAAAGTGAAAAGCCCTCTGATGCAGATCAGGGCAAGCGGATAGTTGAACGCAACAGGAAACGTCCATATTGGTTTAGCTTGTGATTGCAGTGAAATAAAAACCTTTGTTTTGTTCAATAAGAAATCTGTTTCCGTTTTATTAACTGAACATTTTATCTAATATATTTTTTCTATCATTGCTTTGCTTGATTACACTCCTTGAAACACTCTGTATATCATCTTAGCTAAGATTAGATGAACGTCTTTAAAAGCCACACAGTTTAAAGCTTCAAATCAAGTCATGGCCTAAATTATTAGCCCCCCTGTTTATTTTTTCCCCAATTTCTGTTTAACAGAGAGCAGATTTTTTTCAATACATTTCTAAACATAATAGTTTTAATAACTCATTTCTAACAACTGATTTATTTTATCTTTGCCATGATAACAGTAAATAACATTTGACTAGATCTTTTTCAGACACTTCTATACAGCTATTTAATAACATGGTTCGGCTGGGTCAGTTGGCGTTTCTGTGTGGAGTTTGCATCATGCTCTGCTTGTTAGACAACATTCCTTTGTATAAAAAGTTTGAATTAATTTCATAAAGCTTGCAGAAATCCCAAATAAGCACTTAGTTATTTAATACCTACAAATTTGACTTGTCCATAATACTGAAGATGGCGTGACCAATATAAACACAACTGTTTTTACAAGTCTTTTTCATAATTTCTTCATTGCATTAATCTACAGAAATGTGATTTTAACATAACATTTATCACATAAATCAACAACGTTACTGTTTTTAAAGACGAACAAAATTTAGTTTTTAAGCCCTGACAGGTACGAGATCTGAACTCTTCTGCGTTTCCCCTACGCTAGTGTGACGATATAGAGGCTGTTTCTCAATATGCGTTCTTCAGCGGTCTTGCGTCCTCGTGTTCTCGTGAAACGTCATCATCAGCTGCCTAAGTTCAGTTCCAATACTCAAGACCGCAAGTACGGAGGACGCGTGAAACTTCCCGGATGTGTTCTTGATATCGAGGACGCACCAATGCAGACTTCAGCAGCGAGCTCGCTCTGGAAGTCCCAGAAGTCATTGCGACTGGAGGTGGGAAGCGCAGCATTTTATTTAGATTTATTATTAAAGTTCAGAGATATCACTTATTTACCTCAGGAGTTTCCCTAAATGAAACGGTGTAAGTAAACATTAACATCAACATCTTAATAAAGGAATAAACACATTAAGGGTGTTTGGTTGAGGAAATTCGTATTAAAATTTGTTTTATTTATATTGTGCAGAGTATATTTATAATGTTTTTATGCAAAGTATATATTTTGAAGAAGGGGGAAACAATAAATCGTTGTATGAAGGCTGTAATGTTTAAATAATTTCCATTTAAAACGCGTGAAGGTCACATGACCATCAGGAAGAACGCAGCATCCCATTTCTCAAAGGACGCGTTCTCTGCCCTCGCGGTCTCCTGAGTTCGTTCTTCCGAGGACACCTGGCAAGACCGCACTCTACAAGAACGCAAGTCCATTCTCTGCGTTCTTGGAATTGAGAAACAGCCAGAATCTCTCCAATGCGCCCGTCTCTGGACTGTACCAATACGGTAAAGTATAAGGGATACATAGAGTCAACACAGTTGTATTTAATGTAGTTTGTGTAATAAAAATCTCTTAGAAGCCGACGATAATATGAACATTTAATAAGGATTCACGTAAAAACTAATTATAATTGCACACAAAGCATTTAATATGATTCACATGATAATAAATGGATTGGACTCTCCTATAAAAAGATAAATAGATGTCGAATGTTTTTAATGGAATTTGTATAATCGTCCAGCCTGTCCGGAAGGATCTCACGCAAAAGACTAGATTGTTCAAGGTAAGCAAATCGAGCACGTTTCAACTGTAAATGTGAACAGATCTGTATAATAGTAGCTAAATGCATAGCTTGCAGCTTTAGCAGGTCAAAAGATTCAGGTCATGCTGTAAATATTATGACTATATTCTGTCATTGATGTCATACATTGTCATTGATAAGCACAGTATGTCGTTTACTTGTACACAGACAGTAACGTTATATTATTATTGTTTACTGCTTGCGATGTGGTTGTTGTTGTTGTTTGGGGTTACAGTACTGAAATTGACACTCACTCTTCCAACCAATTACGTGCATACTTTCATTTTCTTACCAGGGTCTCTCCATGAACAACCTGAATGATCCTCCAAGATGGAATATTCACTGCGGTCAAGCCAGCCGCGGTTCGGAAAAACACAGTCAAGCCAGCCGCGCTTTATATTTTGGCGCGCGCGTATTATTATCATTACGGTAATGTCAGCAGCCACACAGAGAGCGCTCCAGAGAGCACCCATTTCGCCCAGAACAGAGAGATAACAACGAAATATAAGTTTATCCCCCTTTCCTCCCACGTATGCTTTATTAAACAATTTATTAGCTTTGTTTGACTGTTGTTATTTTAAGAAATTGGTTTCTGGGCTTACCTTTAATTTCCTCAAGTTTATCTTTTTGCTTCAAATGATTTTATAGCAGATCAAACGGACAGAATAAATATACGATTTCTAAATACACAGAATACGTTTCTACTTCTCCTAGCCAACTACAGTACATTGCAAATAAGGTTAAATGCAATTTTATACAACGTGGCTAACCTCAGAAAGTGAAAACAATCATAAAGTAGTCCAACAAAACATTGTTTGAATTACAAATATATGTTTATTTCATTTAAAGGGGATTTAAAAATGTATGCTTCTTTCAGTATATGGGATATGGGGCATTATTACACTTTAGATGACTGTAAAGACCTTATTATTTGTTATAAGTAGAATAGAACAACAATAAGATCTGATGCAGGAAGTCAAATACTAAGCATACATCATATGAAGCCTGTTTTACTGCAGCATTTTGGAGAAATGTACCATTAACACACTTTAAAGTGCTATAAAGAAATAAGTAGAAAAACAACAGTTTGGTTCTGATACAGGATGTACATGCATACCTCATGTAAAAGACCTCATTCAGGTGAGCAGAAGAAAACAATGGACAGGACATCCAATATTATATGCATACCTCATAATAACTTACTGCAGCATTTTGGAGAAATGTGCTATTATTGAGCTATAAAGTCTTTAAAGTGCATAAATACATTGTTTGACATAAGTTAAATAAAAGACTGATCTGGTTTGATACTGGATGTCACATGCTATATGCATATATACTACATCTGAATACTTTTTACTTCAGCAATTTGGACAAAAAATGCTCATTTAAAATATGTAGAAAAAAAACAATAGTCAGGTCTGATACAGGACATCACACTCTAAACTTCAAATAAAGACTTGTTACTGCAGTGTTTTGGAGAAATTGGGTATTAACATTACTCCGTGTTATAAAGACCCAATTTCCAATAAGTAGACAAAAACAATGATCAGTTCCTGTACAGAACATCCCATGCTATATGTGTACTTCATATGAAATCTTTTTACTGCACTGTTTTGGAGAGACGGGGTAATAACCTAATAAAAAGTGCTATAAAGACTACATTTCAAATAAGTAGGAAAAAACAATGGTCAGTTCTTACACAGTACATCCCATACTATATATGTACTTCACATGAAACCTTTTTACTGCAGCATTTTAAAGAGACGGGGTATTAACATAATATAAAATACTATAAAGACCGCATTTTAAATAAGTAGAAAAAAACAATGGTCAGTTCTTACACAGGACATCCCAGACTATGTGTGTACTTCACATGAAACCTTTTTACTGCAGCATTTTGGAGAAACAGGGTATTACATAGAAAAAGTACTATAAATACCCCCTTTCAAATAAGTAGAAAAAAAACAATGGTCAGATCTTATACAGGACATGCTAATCTATGTGTGTTTTTCACATAAAAGCTTTTTACTGCAGCATTTAAAAAAACGGGGTATTAACATAATATAAAGTACTGTAAAGAGTTTATTTTAAATAAGTAGAAAAAAACAATGGTCAGTTCTTATACAAGACATTTCATACTATGTGTGTACTTCACATTAAACCTTCTTACTGCACTGTTTTGGAGAAATGGGGTATTAATATGATTTAAAGTGTTATAAGGACCCTATTTCTAATAAGTAGAAAATAACAATGGTCAGTTCTTATATAGGACATCCCATACTATATCTCTACTTCACATGAAACCTATTTACTGCAGCATTTTAGAGAAATGGGTTATTAACATGAAATAAAGTGCTATAAAGACCCCATTTCAAATAAGTAGAAAAAAACAATGGTCAGTTCTTATACAGGGCATCCCATACTATGTGTGAACTTCACATGAAACCTTATTACTGTAGTGTTTTGGAGAATTTGTATATTATTATATTTCAAAGTGTTATAAAGACCCCAATTTAAATAAGTAGAAAAAAACAATGGTCAGTTCTTATACAGGACATCCCATACTATATATGTACTTCACATGAAACCTTTTTACTGCAGCATTTTAAAGAGACAGGGTATTAACATAATATAAAATACTATAAACACCGCATTTTAAATAAGTAGAAAAAAACAATGGTCAGTTCTTATACAGGACATCCCATATTATATATGTACTTCACATGAAATCTTTTTACTGCAGCATTTTAGAGAAATGGGGTATTAACATAAAATAAAGTGCTATAAAGACCCCTTTTCAAATAAATAGAAAAAAACAATGGTCAGTTCTTATACAGGACATCCCATACTATATGTGCACTTCACATGAAACATTTTTACTGCAGCGTTTTTGGGAAACAGGCTATTAACATATGATAAAGTGCTATAAAGAGCCCATTTAAAATAAGTAGAAAAACAATGGTCAGTTCTTACATAGGACATCCCATACTATGTACTTGACATGAAACTTTCTTACTGCACTGTTTTGGAGAAATGGGGTATTAACATAATATAAAGTACTATAAAGACCCCATTTCCAACAAGTAGAAAGAAACAATGGTCAGTTCTTATTCAGGACATCCCATACTATATGTGTACTTCACATAAAAACTTTTTACTGCACTGTTTTGGAGAAACGGGGTAATAACCTAATATAAAGTGCTATAAAGACCGCATTTCAGATAAGTAGAAAAAAACAATAGTCAGTTCTTATACAGGACATACCATACAATATGTGTACTTCACATGAAACCTATTTACTGCAGCATTTTGGAGAAAGGGGGTATTAACATAATATAAAGTGCTATAAAGACCCCATTTCAAATAAGTAGAAAAAGACAAAGGTCAGTTCTTATACATGACATCCCATACTACATATGTACTTCACATGAAACCTTTTTACTGCAGCATTTTGAAGAAACGGGGTATTAAGCTAATATCAAGTGCTATAAAGACCCCATTTCAAATAAGTAGAAAAAAACAATGGTCAGTTCTTATACAGGACATCCCATACTATATGTGCTCTTCACATGAAACCTTTTTACTGCAGCATTTTAAAGAAACTGGGTATTAACATATTTTATAGTGCTATAAAGAGCCCATTTCCAATAAGTAGAAAAAAACAATGGTCAGTTCTTAAACAGGACGTCCCATACTATGTGCACTTCACATGAAACCTTTTTACTGCAGCGTTTTGGAGAAACAGGGTATTAATATATTATAAAGTGCTATAAGGAGCCCATTTCTAATAAGTAGAAAAAAACAATGGTCAGTTCTTATACAGGACATCCTATACTATATGTGCATTTCACATGAAATCTTTTTACTGCAGCGTTTTGGAGAAACTGGGTATTAACCTATTATAAAGTGACATAAAACCCCCATTTCTAATAAGTAGAAAAAAACAATGGTCAGTTCTTATACAGGACATACCATACTATATGTACACTTCACATGAAACCTGTTTTTACTGCAGCGTTTTGGAGAAACGGGGTATTGACATATTATAAAGTGCTATAAAGCGCCCGTTTCCAATAAGTAGAAAAAAACAATGGTCAGTTCTTAAACAGGACGTCCCATACTATATGTGCACTTCACATGAAACCTTTTTACTGCAGCGTTTTGGAGAAACAGGGTATTAACATATTGTAAAGTGCTATAAAGAGTCCATTTCAAATAAGTAGAAAAAAAAATGGTCAGTTCTTATACAGGAAATACTATACTATATGTGATCTTCACATGAAATCTTTTTTACTGTGGCGTTTTGGAGAAACTGGGTATTAACCTATTATAAAGTGACATAAAAACCCCATTTCTAATACGTAGAAAAAAAACAATAGACAGTTCTTATACAGGACATCCCATACTATATGTACACTTCAAATGAAATCTTTTTTACTCTAGCGTTTTGGAGAAACGGGGTATTAACATATTATGAAGTGATATAAAATCCCCATTTCTAATAAGTAGAAAAAAACAATGGACACTTCTTATACAGGACATCCCATACTATATCTGTACTTCAAGTGAAACCTTTTTACTGCAGCGTTTTGGAGTATTAAGTTACTAATGTAATTCAAAACGTTATAAAGACCCCATTTCAAATAAGTAGAAAAAAACAATGGTCAGTTCTTATACAGGACATCCCATACTATATGTGTACTTCACATGAAACCTTTTTGCTGCAGCATTTTGGAGAAACGGGATATTAACATTATTCATAGTGCTATAAAGAGCCCATTTCCAATAAGTAGAAAAAACAATGGTCAGTTCTTATACAGGACATCCCATACTATATGTGTACTTCACATGAAACCTTTTTACTAAAGCGTTTTGGAGAAACAGGGTATTAACATATTATAAAGTACTATAAAGACCGCATTTCAAATAAGTAGAAAAAAACAATAGTCAGTTCTTATACAGGACATCCCATACTATATATGTACTTCACGAGAAACCTTTTTACTGCAGCATTTTAAAGAGACGGGGTATTAACATAATATAAAACAATATAAAGACCGCATTTTAAATAAGTAGAAAAAAACAATGGTCAGTTCTTATACAGGACATCCCATACTATATATGTACTTTACGAGAAACCTTTTTACTGCAGCATTTTAAAGAGACGGGGTATTAACATAATATAAAATAATATAAAGACCGCATTTTAAATAAGTAGAAAAAAACAATGGTCAGTTCTTACACAGGACATCCCATACTAAGTGTGGACTTCACATGAAACCTTTTTACTGCAGCATTTTAAAGAGACAAGGTATTAACATAATAAAAAATACTATAAAGACCCCATTTTTAATAAGTAGAAAAAAATAATGGTCAGTTCTTATACAGGACATCCCATACCATGTGTGAACTTCACATGAAACCTTATTACTGCAGTGTTTTGGAGAAATTGTATATTATTATATTTCAAAGTGTTATAAAGACCCCAATTTAAATAAGTAGAAAAAAACATTGGTCAGTTCTTATACAGGACATCCCATACTATATATGTACTTCACATGAAACCTTTTTACTGGAGCATTTTAAAGAGACGGGGTATTAACATAATATAAAATACTATACAGACCGCATTTTAAAAAAGTAGAAAAAAACAATGGTCAGTTCTTACACAGGACATCCCATACTATATATGTACTTCACATGAAACCTTTTTACTGCAGCATTTTAAAGAGACGGGGTATTAACATAATATAAAATACTATAAAGACCGCATTTTAAATAAGTAGAAAAAAACAATGGTCAGTTCTTACACAGGACATCCCATACTATGTGTGGACTTCACATGAAACCTTATTACTGCAGTGTTTTGGAGAAATTGTTTAATATTATATTTCAAAGTGTTATAAAGACCCCAATTTAAATAAGTAGAAAAAAACAATGGTCAGTTATTATACAGGACATCCCATACAATATCTCTACTTTACATGAAACCTATTTACTGCAGCATTTTAGAGAAATGGGGTATTAACATAAAATAAAGTGCTATAAAGACCCCATTTCAAATAAGTAGAAAAAAACAATGGTCAGTTCTTATAAAGGACATCCCATACTAAATATGTACTTCACATGAAACCTTTTTACTGCAGCATTTTAAAGAGACGGGGTATTAACATAATATAAAATACTGTAAAGACCGCATTTTAAATTAGTAGAAAAAAACAATGGTCAGTTCTTATACAGGACATCCCATACTATACATGTACTTCACGAGAAACCTTTTTACTGCAGCAGTTTAAAGAGACGGGGTATTAACATAATATAAAATAATATAAAGACCGCATTTTAAATAAGTAGAAAAAAACAATGTTCAGTTCTTACACAGAACATCCCATGCTGTGTGTGGACTTCACATGAAACCTTATTACTGCAGTGTTTTGGAGAAATTGTATAATATTATATTTCAAAGTGTTATAAAGACCCCAATTTAAATAAGTAAAAAAAAACAATGGTCAGTTAATATACATGACATCCCATACTATATCTGTACTTCACATGAAACCTATTTACAGCAGCATTTCAGAGAAATGGGGTATTAAGATAATATAAAGTGCTATAAAGACCCCATTTCAAATAAGTAGAAAAAAAACAATGGTCAGTTTTTGTACAAGACATTCCATATTTTGTGTGTACATCACATGAAACATTCTTACTGCACTGTTTTGGAGAAATAAGGTATTAACATAACATAAAGTTGTATAAAAACCCCATTTCAAATAAGTAGAAAAAACAATTGTCAGTTGTTATACAGGATATCCCATACTATACGTGTACTTCACATGAAACCTTTTTACTGCAGCATTTTGGAGAAACAGGGTATTACATAGAAAAAGTACTATAAATACCCCCATTCAAATAAGTAGAAAAAAACAATGGTCAGATCTTATACAGGACATCCTAATCTATGTGTGTACTTCACATAAAAGCTTTTTACTGCAGCATTTTAAAGAAACGGGGTATTAACATAATATAAAGTACTATAAAGAGTTTATTTTAAATAAGTAGAAAAAAACAATGGTCAGTTCTTATACAGGACATTTCATACTATATGTGCACTTTACATGAAACATTTTTACTGCAGCGTTTTTGGGAAACAGGGTATTAACATATGATAAAGTGCTATAAAGAGCCCATTTCCAATAAGTAGAAAAAAACAATGGTCAGTTCTTACATAGGACATCCCATACTATGTACTTGACATGAAACTTTCTTACTGCACTGTTTTGGAGAAATGGGGTATTAACATAATATAAAGTACTATAAAGACCCCATTTCCAATAAGTAGAAAGAAACAATGGTCAGTTCTTATTCAGGACATTCAATACTTTTTGTGTACTTCACATAAAAACCTTTTACTGCACTGTTTTGGAGAATTGGGGTAATGACCTAATATAAAGTGCTATAAAGACCGCATTTCAAAAAAGTAGAAAAAAACAATAGTCAGTTCTTATACAGGACATACCATACTATATGTGTACTTCACATGAAACCTTTTTACTGCAGCATTTTGGAGAAAGGGGGTATTAACATAATATAAAGTGCTATAAAGACCCCATTTCAAATAAGTAGAAAAAGACAATGGTCAGTTCTTATACAGGACATCCCATACTATATCTGTACTTCACATGAAACCTATTTACTGCAGCGTTTTGGAGAAAGGGGGTATTAACATAATATAAAGTGCTATAAAGACCGCATTTCAAATAAGTAGAAAAAAACAATGGTCAGTTCTTATACAGGACACACCATACTATATGTGTACTTCACATGAAGCCTTTTTACTGCAGCATTTTGGAGAAAGGGGGTATTAGCATGATATAAAGTGCTTTAAAGACCCCATTTCAAATAAGTAGAAAAAGACAATGGTCAGTTCTTATACATGACATACCATACTATATATGTACTTCACATGAAACCTTTTTACTGCAGCATTTTGGAGAAACGAGGTATTAAGCCAATATAAAGTGCTATAAAGACCCCATTTCAAATAAGTAGAAAAAGACAATGGTCAGTTCTTATACATGACATACCATACTATATATGTACTTCACATGAAACCTTTTTACTGCAGCATTTTGGAGAAACTGGGTATTAAGCCAATATAAAGTGCTATAAAGACCCTATTTCAAATAAGTAGAAAAAAACAATGGTCAGTTCTTATACAGGACATACCATACTATATGTGTACTTCACATGAAACCTTTTTACTGCAGCATTTTGGAGAAAGGGGGTATTAACATAATATAAAGTGCTATAAAGACCCCATTTCTAATAATAAGAAAAAAACAATAGTCAGTTCTTATACAGGACATCCCATGCTATATATGTACTTCACATGAAACCTTTTTACTGCAGCATTTTAAAGAGACGGGGTATTAACATAATATAAAATAATATAAAGACCGCATTTTAAATAAGTAGAAAAATAACAATGGTCAGTTCTTATACAGCACATCCCATACTATGTGTGAACTTCATGTGAAACCTTATTACTGCAGTGTTTTGGAGAAATTGTATATTATTATATTTCAAAGTGTTATAAATACCCCAATTTAAATAAGTAGAGAAAAAAACAATTGTCAGTTCTTATACAGGACATCCCATACTATATCTGTACTTCACATGAAACCTATTTACTGCAGCATTTTGGAGAAATGGGGTATTAACATAATATAAAGTGCTATAAAGACCCTATTTCAAATAAGTAGAAAAAACAATGGTCAGTTCTTGTACAGGACATTCCATACTATGTGTTTACATCACATTAAACATTCTTACAGCACTGCTTTGGAGAAATGAGGTATTAACATAATATAATGTGGTATAAAAACCCCATTTCAAATAAGTAGAAAAAAACAATGGTCAGTTCTTATACAGGACATCCCATACTATATATGTACTTCACATGAAACCTTTTTACTGCAGCATTTTGGAGAAACGGGGTATTTACTGAAAAAAGTACTATAAAGCCCCCATTTCAAATAAGTTGAAAAAAACAATGGTCAGATCTTATACAGGACATTCTAATCTATGTGTGTCACACCTGTTGCAGTGCCCTAGTTTGGACACTTGAGGGCACTAGTTTGTTTTGTAGTTTCACTTCATTTCCAATAATCCTTTGTATTACTGATTGTGTTATGTTACAGCTGTTTTGTGTTTGTTAATTTAGTCCTGTCTTTATAAACCCTCTTGTCCTCTGTTTTAGTTGCCTTAGGATTTTGTTAGCTCCTCACATTTGGTATGTTTGTCTGGTCATCTAGTTTTTGTATTTTGATAATTCTTGGATTCCTGTTTTGTGTTTGTTTTCGTTAGCACTCTTTAGCACTCCTACCCTGTTTTTGTATTTACTCGTTTTTGGATTTTTGCCTGTTCTCTTGTTTGGACTAGATTTGCATCCTGCTTTAGTTCTGTTTAAGTTTGGAAACCTTTGTCTTTTGGAAACCTTAGTCTTTGTTATAATAAATTGCTGCACTTGGATTTTTTGCATTTTGTGATCATTCCCCATTTCGTGACAATGTGTGAGAAACGAGGTATTAACATAATATAAAGTACTATAAAGACTTTATTTTAAATAAGTAGAAAAAAACAATGGTCAGGTCTTATACAGGACATTTCATACTGTACGTGTACTTCACATTAAACCTTCTTACGGCATTGTTTTGGAGTAATGGGGTATTAACATACTATAAAGTGATATAAAAACCTCATTTCAAATAAGGAGAAAAAACAATGGTCAGTTCTTTTACAGGACATCCTATACTTTGTGTACTTAACATGAAACCTTTTTACTGCCGCATTTTAAAAAATCGGGTATTAACATATTATAAAGTGCTATAAGAACCGCATTTCAAATAAGTAGAAAAAAACATTGGTCAGTTCTAAAACAGGACATGCCATACTATATGCGTCTTCGACATAAAAACTTCTCACTGCACTGTTTAGAAGAAATGTGATATTTGCATAATATAAGGTGATATAAAAACGCAATTTTAAATAAGTAAAAAAGAAAACATTGGTCAGTTCTCATACAGGACATCCAATACTATATATGTACTTCACATGAAACCTTTTTACTGCAGCATTTTAAAGAAATGGGGTATTAACCTAATATAAAGTGCTATAAAGACCACATTTCAAATAAGTAGAAAAAAATAATGGTTAGTTCTTATACAGGACATCCCATACTATATGTGCACTTCACAAAAAGCCTTTTTACTGCATCATTTGGAGACACGGGGTTTTAACATATAAAGTTCTATAAAAAAAAACATTTTTAATAAGTAGAAAAAAACAATGGTCAGTTCTTATACAGGACATCCCATACTACGTGTGTACTTCACATGAAACCTTTTTACTGCACTGTTTTGGAGAAATGGGGTATTAACATAATAATATAAAGTAATATAAAAACCCCATTTCAAATAAGTAGAAAAAACAATGGTCAGTTCTTATACAGGACATCCTATACTTTCTGCACTTGACATGAAACCTTTTTACTGCAGCGTTTTGGAGAAATTGGGTATTAAAATATTATAAAGTGCTATAAAGACCGCATTTCAAATAATTAGAAAAAAAACAGTGGTTAGTTCTTATTCAGGACATCCCATACTATGTGTGTACTTGACCTGAAACCTTTTTACTCCAGTGTTTTGGAAAAATTAGGTATTAACATATTATAAAGTGTTATAAAGACCCCAATTCAAATAAGTTGAAAAAAAAAACAATGTCAGTTCTTATACATGACATCCCATACTATATCTGTACTTCACATGGAACCTTTTTACTGAACAATTGAGTATTATTATAATTCAAAATGTTATAAAGACCCCATTTCTAAAAAGTATAAAAAAAACAATGATTATTTATTGTACAGGACTTCCCATACTAAATGTTTACTTCACATAAAAACCTTATTACAGCAGGGTTTTTGAGAAATGAGGTTTAACATAATTTAAAGTGTTTCAAAGACCCAATTTCTTGTAAGTAGAAGAAAACAATGGTCAGCTCTTATGCAGGACATCCTATATTATAAGCGTACTTCACATGAACACTTGTTACTTCAGTTTTTTGGAGAATTGGGACATTATTACTTTTCAGATGGATATAAACACCCAATTTCTAATAAGTACATAAAATCATCAGTTCTTGTACATATGAAGACTTCTTACTGCAGAAAGTTCTATAATGACCCAATTTCTACTAAGTAGAAGAAAACATTGATCAGTCGTACAGGACATGCAATGCTATATGCATATCTCAGACGAAGACTTGTTACTGCATCGTTTTGGAGAATTGGGACATTGTTACCTTTTAGATTGCTACAAACACCTCATTTCTAATAAGTAGAAAAAAGAACAGTCATTTCTTTTACAGGACATCACATACTATATGCATACCTCATATGAAGACTTGTTACTGCAGTGATCTGGATTAATGGGGCGTTATTACTCTTCAGATGACTATAAAGTGTCCATTTCGAATGAGTAGAATAAAATAATGGTCAGTTTTAATACAGGACGAATGTGTCAAGGACAGACAGCACATCACAGTTTTCCACAACTCCAAATGTGTCAGGGATACACAAAATTGCAGTTCCCTTCCTGCTGAGGAACTATATTTATTGACCTCCATAGTAATTGTTTTTTTTTTTCTAAAATGGAAGTCAATGGTTACCAGTTTTCAAGTTCACTCTAAATATCTTTTGTGTTCAACCAAAAGAAGGAACTAATAAATGTTTGTAACCATTTGATTGCCAGTGCATAGTGCGTTCATTTTCACTTTTGGGTAAACTATCTCTATGAAATTAACCAAACATATTTGTTTTGTCTTTGTCTTTGTACCCTACATTTGGAGCAGCACCACTCATCATCCCCAACAATATCATTTTGTTATAATGGTACAATAATAGCTTGAGACAGTTGGGATGATGCCATCAACCTAACTGACCACTGAATTGTCCATTGAAGAACTGACCGTTTTTTTTTTTTTTTACTTATTAGAAATGGGGTCTTGATAGCCATCTAAAAGGTAATTATGTCCCTTTTCTCTAAAACGCTGCCGTAAGAAGACTTCATATGAGGTACGCCTTTAGTATGGGACGTCCTTTTTAAGAACAGACCATTGTTTTCTTCTACTTATTAGACATTGGGTCTTTATGACACTTTGAATGTTATTATTCCTCCATTTCTCCAAAATGCTGCAGTGACAAGGTTTCATGTAAAGTATGCATATATTATGGAATGTCATGAATGTGAACTGCCCATTGTTTTCTTCTACTTATTAGACATTGGGTATTTAAAGCACTTTATATAATGTTTATGCCCAAATTCTCCAAAACACTGCAGTAACAAGTCTTCATCTGATAAATACATGTAATAGGGGATGTCCTGTACAAGAACTGACCGTTGATTTTTTCTACTTATTAGAAATTAGGTCCTTTTAGTACTTTAAGTTGATACCTATTTCACCAAAATGCAGCAGTAGGATGGTTTCATGTAAATTATGCATACAGTGAGGGACGTCCTGTACAAAAACATAAAGCACTTTATATTATGTTAATGCCCCAATTCTCCAAAAAGTGGCAGTAAGAAGGTTTCATATTAGGTATGCATACAGTATGGGATGTCCTCTACGAGTATTCAGCAATAGGAAGAGCTGAGCATTGTTATTTTTTTTCTACTTTTTAGAAAAGGGGTCTTTAAAGCAATTTATAAGTTTAATACCCAATTTCTCGAAAATGGTGCAGTAATAAGTTTTCACATGAAGTATGCATAAAGTATAGGTCATCCTGTAAGACAACTGACTATTGTTTTTTCTACTTATTAGTAATGAGGTCTTTATAGTACTTCATATTATGTTAGTGCCCCATTTCTCTAAAAAGTACTAGTAAGAATGTATGATGTATGCAAATTTATATATATATGATGTGATTTATATATATATGATTATATGATGTATGCAAATTTTATGAGATGTCCTCTACAAAAACTGACTATTTTTGTATTCTACTTCTAAAAAATGGGGTCTTTAAAACACTTGAATTTTGTTATTTCCCAATTTCTCTAAAATTATTTGGTGAGAAGTCTTCACATGAAGTATGTGTATAGTATAGGACGCCCAGTATAAAAACTGGCAATTGTTTTCTTCAACTTATTAGAAATGGGGTCTTTATAGCACTTTGTAATATGTTAATATCCCATTTCTCGAAAATGCTGCAGTAAGAATAATCCATGTGAAGTATGCATATAGTATGGGATGTCCTATATAAGAACTGACCAATGTTTTTTTCTACTTATTTGACATGCGGTCTTTGTAGCACTTTATAATAGGTTAATACCCCATTTCTTCAAAATGCTGCAATAAAAAGGTTTCATGTGAAGTACACACATAGTATGGGATGTCCTATATATGAACTGACCATAGTTTTTTCTACTTATTTGAAATGGGGTCTTTATAGCACTTTGTAATATGTTAATACCCTGTTTCTCCAAAACACTGAAGTAAAAAGGCTTTATGTGAAGTACACATATAGTATGGAATATCCTGTATAAGAACTGACTATTGTTGTCTTCTACTTATTTAAACTGTGGTCTTTATAGCACTTTATAATGGGTTAATACCCCATTTCTCGAAAATGCTGCAGTAAAAAGGTTTCATGTGAAGTACATATATAGTTACATATATATTATTGGATGTCCTATATAAGAATCAACCATTATTTTTTTCTACTTATTTAAAATGCGGTCTTTATAGTACTTTATATTATGTTAATACCCCGTTTCTTTAAAATGCTGCAGTAAAAAGATTGTATGTGAAGTACATACACACATAGTATGGGATGTCCTGTATGAGAACTGACAATTGTTTTTTTCTACTTGAAATGCGGTTTTTATAGCACTTTATATTAGATCTATACCCCATTTCCCCAAAGCAGTGCAGTTAGAAGGTTTAGTGTGAAGTACACATATAGTATAGGATGTCCTGTATAAGAATTGACCATTGTTTTTTCTACTTATTTGAATAGAGGTTTTTATAGCACTTTATAATAGGTTAATACCCCCGTTTCTTTAAAATGCTGCAGTAAAAAGTTTTCATGTGAAGTACACACATAGATTAGGATGTCCTACATAAGAACTGACCATTGTTTTTTTCTACTTATTTGAAATGGGGTGTTTATAGTACTTTATATTATGTTATTAGCCAGTTTCTTTAAATTGCTGCAGTAAAAAGGTTTCATGTGAAGTACATAAATAGTATGGGATGTCCTGTAAAAAAAACTGACCATTGTTTTTTCTACTTATTTAAAATTAAGTCTTTATAGTACTTTATATTATGTTAATGCCCCGTTTCTTTAAAATGCTGAAGTAAAAAGGTTTCATGTGAAGTACATATATAGTTTAGGATGTCCTGTATAAGAACTGACCATTGTTTTTTCTACTTATTTGAAATTAGGTTTTTATGTCACTTTATAGTATGTTAATACCCCATTTCTTTAAATGCTGCAGTAAAAAGGTTTCATGTGAAGTACACATATATTATGGGATGTCCTGTATAAGAACTGACCATTGTTTTTTCTACTTATTTTTAATGAGGTTTTTATATCACTTTATATTATGTTAATACCCCATTTCTTTAAAATGCTGCAGTAAAAAGGTTCATGTGAAGTACACATGTACTATAAAATGTCCTGTACAAGAACTGACCAATGTTTTTTTATACATATTTAAAATGCTGTGTTTATATTATGTTAATACCCAATTTCTTTAAAATGCTGGAATAAAAAGGTTTTATGTGATGTAGATATATAGTATGGGATGTCCTGTATAACAACTGACAATTGTTTTTTTCTACTTATTTAAAATGCGGTCTTTATACTTCTTTATATTATATTAATAGCCCATTTCTTTAAAATGCTACAGTAAAAAGATTTCATGTGAAGTACACATATAGTATGGGATGTCCTGTATAAGAACTGACCACTGTTTTTTCTACTTATTTGAAATGCAGTCTTTATAGTACTTTATATTAGATTAATACCCCATTTCTCCAAAACAGTGCCGTAAGAAGGTTTAATGTGAAGTACACGTATAGTATGAAATGTCCTTTATAAGAACAGATCATTGTTTTTTTCTACTTATTTAAAATGGGGTTTTTATAGTACTTTATATTATGTTAAATCCCCCGTTTCTTTAAAATGCTGCAGTAAAAAGTTTTCATGTGAAGTACACATATAGTATGGGATGTCCTGTATAAGAACTGACCATTGTTTTTTTTTTACTTATTTGAAATGGGGTCTTTATAACGTTTTGAATTACATTAGTAACTTAATACTCCAAAACACTGCAGTAAAAAGGCTTCATGTGAAGTACAGATATAGTAAGGGATGTCCTGTATAAGAACTGTCCATTGTTTTTTTCTACTTATTAGAAATGGGGATTTTATATCACTTTATAATATGTTAATATGCCGTTTCTCTAAAACGCTGCAGTAAAAAAGATTTCATGTGAAGTGTACATACAGTATGGGATGTCTTGTATAAGAACTGTCCATTGTTTTTTTTTCTACTTATTAGAAATGGGGTTTTTATGTCACTTTATAATAGGTATAATAGGTTAATACCCAGTTTCTCCAAAACGCTGCAGTAAAAAAGATTTTATGTGAAGTACACATATGGTATGGTATGTCCTGTATAAGAACTGACCATTGTTTTTTTCTACTTATTTGAAATAGGGTCTTTGTAGCACTTTATATTGGCTTAATACCCCGTTTCTCCAAAATGCTGCAGTAAAAAGGTTTCATGTGAAGTACATATATAGTATGGTATGTCATGTATAAGAACTGACCATTGTTTTTTTCTACTTATTAGAAATGGGCTCCTTATAGCACTTTATAATATATTAATACCCTGTTTCTCCAAAATGCTGCAGTAAAAAGGTTTCATGTGAAGTACACATATAGTATGGTATGTCCTGTATAAGAACTGACCATTGTTTTTTTTTACTCATTTGAAACGCGGTCTTTATAGCACTTTATATTATGTTAATACCCCCTTTCTCCAAAACGCTGCAGTAAATAGGTTTCATGTGAAGTACAGATATAGTATGCGATGTCCTGTATAAGAACTGACCATTGTCTTTTTCTACTTATTTTAAATGGGGTCTTTATAGCACTTTATATTATCTTAATACCCCCTTTCTCCAAAATGCTGCAGTAAAAAGGTTTCATGTGAAGTACACATATAGTATGGTATGTCCGGTATAAGAACTGACCATTGTTTTTTTCTACTTATTTAAAATAGGGTCTTTATAGCACTTTATATTGGCTTAATACCTCGTTTCTCCAAAATGCTGCAGTAAAAAGGTTTCATGTGAAGTACATATATAGTATGGTATGTCATGTATAAGAACTGACCATTGTCTTTTTCTACTTATTTGAAATGGGGTCTTTATAGCACTTTATATTATGTTAATATTCCTTTTCTTTAAAATGCTGCAGTAAAAAGGTTTCATGTGAAGTACACACATAGATTAGCATGTCCTGTATAAGATCTGACCATTATTTTTTTCTACTTATTTGAAATGGGGTTTTTATACAACTTTATGTTATGTTAATACCTCATTTCTCCAAAACAGTGCAGTAAGAATGTTTCATGTGATGTACACACAAAATATGGAATGTAGTGTACAAAAACTGACCATTGTTTTTTTCTACTTATTTGAAATGGGGTCTTTATAGCACTTTATATTATGTTAATACCCCATTTCTCTAAAATGCTTTAGTAAATAGGTTTCATGTGAAGTACACATATAGTATGGGATGTCGTGTATAATAACTGACCATTGTTTTTTTCTACTTATTTAAATTGGGGTCTTTATAACACTTTGAAATATAATATTAAACAATTTCTCCAAAACGCTGCAGTAATAAGGTTTCATGTGAAGTCCACACATAGTATGGGATGTCCTGTGTAAGAACTTACCACTGTTTTTTTCTACTTATTTAAAATGCGGTCTTTATAGTATTTTATATTATGTTAATACCCCGTCTCTTTAAAATGCTGCAGTAAAAAGGTTTCATGTGAAGTACATATATAGAATGGGATGTCCTGTGTAAGAACTGACCATTGTTTTTTTCTACTTATCTGAAATGGGGTCTTTATAGGACTTTATTTTATGTTTATACCCCATTTCTCTAAAATGCTGCAGTAAATAGGTTTCATGTGAAGTAGAGATATAGTATGGGATATCCTGTATAAGAACTGACCATTGTTTTTTTCTACTTATTTAAATTGGGGTCTTTATAACACTTTGAAATATAATATTAAACAATTTCTCCAAAACACTGCAGTAATAAGGTTTCATGTGAAGTCCACACATAGTATGGGATATCCTGTGTAAGAACTGACCATTGTTTTTTTCTACTTATTTAAAATGCGGTCTTTATAGTATTTTATATTATGTTAATACCCCGTCTCTTTAAAATGCTGCAGTAAAAAGGTTTCGTGTAAAGTACATATATAGTATGGGATGTCCTGTGTTAGAACTGACCATTGTTTTTTTCTACTTATTTAAAATGCGGTCTTTAAAGTATTTTATATTATGTTAATACCCCGTCTCTTTAAAACGCTGCAGTAAAAAGGTTTCATGTGAAGTGCACATAGTATGGGACGTCCTGTTTAAGAACTGACCATTGTTTTTTTCTACTTATTGGAAATGGGCTCTTTATAGCACTATAAAATATGTTAATACCCCCTTTCTCCAAAATGCTGCAGTAAAAAGGTTTCATGTGAAGTACACATATAGTATGGTATGTCCTGTATAAGAACTGACCATTGTTTTTTTCTACTTATTTGAAATAGGGTCTTTATAGCACTTTATATTGGCTTAATACCCAGTTTCTCCAAAATGCTGCAGTAAAAAGGTTTCATGTGAAGTACATATATAGTATGGGACGTCCTGTATAAGAACTGACCATTGTTTTTTTCTACTTATTTGAAATGGGGTCTTTAAAGCACTTTATATTATGTTAATACCCCCTTTCTCCAAAATGCTGCATTAAAAAGGTTTCATGTGAAGTACACATATAGTATGGTATGTCCTGTATTAGAACTGACCATTGTTTTTTTTCTACTTATTTGAAATGCGGTCTTTATAGCACTTTATATTATGTTAATACCCCTTTCTCCAAAACGCTGCAGTAAATAGATTTCATGTGAAGTACAGATATAGTATGGGATGTCCTGTATAAGAACTGACTATTGTCTTTTTCTACTTATTTGAAATGGGGTCTTTATAGCACTTTATATCAGGTTATTACCCCGTTTCTCCAAAACAGTGCAGTAAAAAGTTTTTATGTGAAGTACACATATAGTATGGGATGTCCTGAATAAGAACTGACCATTGTTTTTTTCTACTTATTGGAAATGGGGTCTTTATAGTACTTTATATTATGTTAATACCCCATTTCTCCAAAACAGTGCAGTAAGAAAGTTTCATGTCAAGTACATAGTATGGGATGTCCTATGTAAGAACTGACCCTTGTCTTTTTCTACTTATTAAAAATGGGGTCTTTATAACACTTTAAATCATATTAATATACAATTTCTCCAAAACAGTGCAGTAAGAAGGTTTAATGTGAAGTACACATATAGTACGGGATGTCCTGTATAAGAACTGACCATTGTTTATTTCTACTTATTTAAAACGGGGTCCTTATATTACTTTATACTATGTTAATTCCCCCGTGTCTTTAAAATGCTGCAGTAAAAAGCTTTCATGTGAAGTACACATAGAGATAAGGGTGTCGTGTATAAGATCTGACCATTGTTTTTCTCTACTTATTTGAAAGGTGGACTTTATAGTACTTTTTTTCTATTTTAACACCCTGTTTCTCTAAAATGCTGCAGTAAAAAGGTTTCATGTGAAGTACATATATAGTATGAGATGTCCTGTATAAGAACCGACCATTGTTTTTTTCTACTTATTTGAAGTGGGGTTTTTATATCACTTTGTTGTTTTAATACCTCATTTCTCCAAAACAGTGCAGTAAGAAGGTTTCATGTAATGTACACACATAGTATGGGATGTCCTGTACTAGAACTGACCATTGTTTTTTTCTACTTATTTGAAATGAGGTCTTTATAGCACTTTATTTTATTTTAATACCCCTTTTCTCCAAAATGCTGCAGTAAAAAAGTTTTATGTGAAGTACAGATATAGTATGGATGTCCTGTAAAGGAACTGACCATTGTTTTTTTTTCTACTTATTTGAATTGGGGTCTTTAGAACACTTTGAAATATATTATATACAATTTCTCCAAAACACTGCAGTAAAAAGGTTTCATGTGAAGTACACATAT